>NW_027626500.1:5000-20478 GCF_034508935.2 Berghia stephanieae
TTTTTTTTTTTTTTTTTTTTTTTTATTTATTTATTTATTTATTTATTTATTTATTTTTATTTTATTTTTTTTCTCTCTCTCTCTCTCTCCCTTCTCTCCCCTCTTTTCTGTCTATCTACCTATCTATCTGTCTATCCATCTATCTATTTTACCGTGTATTCCACTTTACTATCGCATCGTTCCTTCGCGAAGATTCGACCTTCGCTCATCCAACAACCCCCCCCCCCCCCCACCTCCGCCGTGACCCTTTCACCTCGCCCCCTCCACCGTCCCCTACTGTTCCACTACAGCTTTCTATACTACTACTACTACTACTACTACTACTACTACTACTACTACTACTACTACTACTACTACTACTACTGCTACTACTACTACTACTACCACTACTACTACTACAACTACTCCTACTACTACTACTACTACTACTACTACTACTACTACTACTACTACTACTACTACTACTACTACTACTACTACTACTACTACTACTATACTACTACTACTACTACTACTACTACTACTACTACTACTACTACTACTACTACCAATATGTCTTTTATCTTCCATTATAGTCTGGAAAGTTCTGTTCCCTGACGCTGACCTTTGCTTATCAATTAGATCAGCCCCCTGGGGCACCTATCCTCTACCCACGCCACGCTAACATTTCATTCATACTGCAACCACCATTGAGTACAGACGATACAAGTTATTTTTCATTATATTTTATTTGTTTTCCACGTTTATTTGTGTATTGTTGTGCTGACGAAGGGTTTGTACCCGAAACGTCCCTTGTCTGTTTTGTTCCCATACGAAGCCTTTCCATTTTCACTCTTTCGTTAGTATTTTACTGAGCCTATTGTAGGTTAGGCATCATCAGAAGTGGACAATCATAACATTTATGACAATTTGACAATTATCGTCCATACTTACCTTAATCGATAGTGACGACTTTGATACTGAGCCTATTATAGGCATCATCAGAAATGTACAGGCATAAAATTTGTAGCAATCCAACGGCTTAATAATATCATTTACAGAGTTTTATTTACTCTCGGAAAATCTTGATTGAGAGTTGTTCGAAACCGGGTGCCTGAAATAGATCTCAATTCTCGAAACCGATTTATCAAACATTGACGAGATTCTTAGCGTGCCTGCGGAATAGCCATTGGCCTGGCCAATTTGGCGAAAATTGGCCACACAGAGAAAAATGTTTCTAGAATTAATTTAAAATTAACATTTATATCTATTTTTTATTTTTCCTAGTCCTTTGGAATTTTTTTGTGTGATTATCAATACCGATTCATTTCCCAAGGAGATCAAAGTTTTAGTATTACTTGCCCAAGTAAGGTTCTATTTTGTCACTTTTCACATCGATCACTGGCCCCGAGTACGGCTGTGCTTCGAGGCCTCCCCCTCTTCCGTTCCGCCCCGGGCAGTCTTGACCTTGTCTTCTTCCTTCCAAGATCCTTTTCTTTCAAAATCAATCCTTGTTCTTTGAATTGTAGGGCTGGTCTATTGTTTATCGTCTATCATGTCTTGTAAAACTATAATTTTTTTTTGACTGGTATCCCATTTATTCCTTTCTACTAGCCCTAAAATGACCTCGATGTTTTATAAGCGCCATCAAATCTTTTAAAAACAAAAAAGTCCTTAAAAGAATGTAGAGTCATCTTCCTTGCAGCTCACGCCGATATTGTCTACACCAAAAGTGTTCCAAGCTGTAACCTTATAAATAAGGATAGGAACCAAAAATAAAAAAAATCGAGTACAAGTAGCTACAAAGCAGTCCTTAACCTCTCTCTCTCTCTCTCTCTCTCTCTCTCTCTCTCTCTCTCTCTCTCTCTCTCTCTCTCTCTCTCTCTCTCTCTCTCTCTATCTATCTATCTATCTATCTATACTCTATCTCTCTCTATCTAATCTCTCCCATCTCCACCCCTTCTCTCTCTGACGCTCCCTTAAACACATTCAAGACCCTATAACTATAAAGTTGTTCTCTCTTTTTCTTTTTCTTTTATCTTTTAAAATTTTTATTTTTATTTTGGTTGGTTTTGTTTTGTTTGTTCGTTTTTGTTTCGTTTTTCTCCGGATTCATATTGCTACGTACAAGAAATACACAAGGCAATACATTTTGACGTCTCGCTGTGTTCTAAATTAAAATAATAATCTTAAAAGTGAGTAAAAGTAAATAAATTTACTAAAAATAAAGGTCGATCAAACTTCTCGGGTCACCAGGAATGGCGTCAACGTCTTGAACTTGAAAATTAAGATTTTTTTACCCAGGGAGGACACGGGCCACGGGCGTGCTCGAGGCCAGTGATCGATGTGAAAAGTGACCAAATAGAACCTTACTTGGGCAAACAATACTAAAACTCTGATCTCCTTGGAAAACTCATCGGTTTTGATAATCATAAAAATTCTAACGGACTAGGAAACATTAAAATTAGATATAAATGTTAATTTTAAATTAATTATAGAAACATTATTCTCTGTATGGCCAATTTTGGCCAAATTGGCCAGGCCAATGGCTATCTGGCAACCATGTGGTAAGAATTTGTCTATTTCAGGCTCCCGATTTCGAACAACTCTCAATCAAGACTTTTCGAGACTGTAAATGATATTATTAAGCCCTCTAATAGGCTTCCTAAGTCGTGACGTAATCCTGCGCAGCAACGCATGGCAACAAACCAGCTGGCTCTAAACAGTCGAGAAAAATGGCTGACACGAACTCTATTTCCATCACCGCCCTTATGAAATACTTCTCCAATGAGCATAAAAGTGTCTCGCGAGGTGAAAATCATCATCAGTCAGGTCATGTTTTGACTTTCACTTACTCAGATGGCTTGATGTTCGGCAAAGTTCAAGCCAGCATGAAGAATAAAGAGTATTCTGTGAAGGTAAGTCATTTCGTCTTCTCATTCTCACTCTCAAAATCTCACATCTCCGTAAAACTACTGTTGGACAATAATCAGTTTACTTTGAGTTTAGGCAGATTTAGTATATCCAATGGAAAGATTTAACTGTTTACGTTCGATTTTAGTAGGTACCACAAGCGCTCGCTTTTCGTGGGTAGAAAATCTGACTGAGTGGAGAAGTCGATCGAAAACTCAATTTTTTGAATTACGATATCTTATGTTAGCGTATTATTAAAAAAAAAAATCAATACCATTAAAAAGATTGATTTCTCCTTATTATTTTGTGCACATTAAAATCTTGTTTCAATGTTTTATTTATTTTAATTTTATTTTTGTATATATGGTGTTTTTTCGTCATTATCGCATTCTACGGCGAGAGGAGCGATGTTTCGATTATTTCATGCTCCCAACTTCTTTCTTGAATTGGATTCAATAGTCTGATGTCACGCGCCCGGCAACGGCGGCCATCTTGGTTCTAAACAAAGAAAATCATTACTTTTTATTCTTCATGCTGGCTAGAACTTTTCATTCCCTTTTCATATGCCTTGTGATCAGAATGTGTAAAAGTCAATACATGATCAAATTGATGGGGTTTTTTACCTCTGGATACGCGTTTAAGCTCGCCGGGGAAATATTTCATACGGCGTCAGCCATTGTTCCGATAGTTTAGAGCCAGTGTTACTAAGTTACCATACGTCATTAGGAAGGAAGTGACAGTACGACTGTTGAAGACTATACTTCGGCCGTGAACGGGTGTATAAAAATAAGAATGACATCATTGGAAAGGGCAATAACTCCGGTTTATTTTGATACCAAGCACTTTTAAAAAGAAACAAAAATGGCGACGCTATGATCGTGGAAGTGAGATTCTGAACGCAATTTTCATCCTAGATCCAATATCCTTGAAAAATTACTGATGTGCTATATATTGGATTAAAGCTGAGGATCTGTTCTGTTCAAATATCAACATAAAAAGTCTTCTTTAATTTTCACGACGCGAGTATCAAGAAAAGAAGTTTTATACTATTCCGCCATTGGAATGGCGAGCGAGGGAACCGGCAGCGCCGAGGTCGGTGGTTCGATCGATGTCACAGTCGGCAGTGAAAAAGACCTATGTCCTCATTCGGAGCCTGTGCTTGAATTCCTCAAAGGTATGCACTCTCATAAATAAGCAAACGGTTTTATTATTTTAATATATTTGTCGTGTATATATTTATAAGACTTTTATTCTACTTCTAGACAAGGAAGAAAAAAAAAGGGGGAGAGGGGGAAGAGAGGCTCTCGTAATAGTAAGTCAAGTTTCCTCTAGCAGTTTGCTATATTATTATTATTAAACTTTGCCTCGGAATTTTGTATTTTTCATGAGAAATTAAAAAACAAAAGCAAAAGGGTTTTGAGCTCCGGGAATTGAATAATGATCAGAATTATACACGTAAGTTAAGTTTGTCAGTGCCAGTGGCATCCTTATCCATCATTCACTCTGGACACAATGTTTTTTATATTTATATTCATCAAGTTACATAGTTGATTATTACTATTAGTATTAGTCATATCAAGTTTATAGTTGAATTTCATGACATATTATTGTTGGTATAATTTATAATAAACATCTTCACACACACTCATGCACACAAAAACAAAGAGTAGCTTTAGTTGCTAAATTAAGAAAATTATAAAATCTCCATTTCAGAGATCAATCCTAATTTTTTACTGCTTTCAAAACTGAACAGCTGTTTGTGTGCCTTGTGTCATCATGTTCTTTATTTTATTTTATTACAGAGGATGGTGTCTACATGGATTTGGCAGATCACTTCTCACGTCAAGGTAGAGGAAGACGACCAACCTTGCCCCATATCTCAAGTTTAACCAATGGCCTACTTATCCAACTGCATCTGATTAAAGAGCAACAACATGCTAGCTATCGAGAGGTATGAATTAATTTAAGAACAGATTTATCATATTTTCTTTGGGTGGTAGTGGTAGGCTACCAAGTGGTACAGAGGTATGGTTCTGGCTTCTCACACAGAATTCACCTTGTGTGAGTCCTGGCAGTGTCAAATTATTTTTCACCCTGAAAATTGGTGAAAACCTGTATACCACTCCCCTGCTCCTATTCTGGTAGATGAGATCCAAGAACCTGGTCCTATCGGAGACACACGATCATTTCGGGGGTCCTGTGCGCATGTTAGAGTAGGAAATCGAAAAGAACAGACCATCTTCATAGAATCATAGTAGTAACCCCCATACACCGAACGGTATAGAATGGGAAATGATAAAGAAAGAATTTTCTTTTGGGTAGTTTTTTAGGGTTTTTAAAAAAAATTACATTGAGTTGTAATCATACTTTAGTAACAATAGCCTACTCCTTGAATTATAAGTGGTCATTTTTGTTTCCATAACAACCGGTGCCAGTACCAGTTGCTTTTCTCTCTTTTTTTTTTCTCTCTCATGTGTCTATTGTAATATTTTTGATCTTTGCTATGACCATAAACATTTCTTTTTCTCTTATTTAGCTCAAGACATGGCTTGAAGTACTGTTTGATGACATGGCGTCTGTCACTGAGAGCCGTATTGCTCATCGGATCTCCACCCTCCTTGACAAATGTGAACAGATGTCTCTGGATGATTGTAAAGCCCTTATGTTGGAACCCTTCAGTTTCCACACGTTGTCCCCACCCCTGGCTGAAATGGGTCTCAATCGTCTTCATTTGACAGGCATCAGAAAATATTCTCGAGATGAAAGATGTGTCGTTACAAACGAGATTGTTATTCATTTAGAAAAATTCAGACATAGTGAGAATTTAACTCCTGTGTTTGTGAGGAAGTGGATAAATATTCTGTGCTCTTGCTCTAGCTTGACTGACTCGAAGATTCGCACTAGAGTCACAAAAGTTATTAAAACTTATAAGTCTCTTCAAAATAGAAAAAAGTGTCGTGAATTGGATGAATTTTTATCTCAGCCTTTTGCTATTGAAAGTGAAAATGAAAACATTCCTCAGTTTCTTCCAACAAAATCTAAGTCATGTGATGAATGCAAAGTACTTCAAAAGTCCATTGTCGCTTGCAAAGCACGTTTTGAAATGTTACAAGAAGAAAAGAAAAATGTAGAAACTGTCTTGAAAAATGAATGTGATAGGTCTGTCAAAGAAGAAGTAGGTAAAGCTCTTCGAAATACAGAAGAAAAATATGAAATGCTGGCAGAGAAGTTGGAGGATGTTAAAAAATCAAAGTTATACAAAAAGAATCATGCATATAAGAAAGATATCAGGCAGTTAAAGAAAGACAATACCCAAAAAGATTACGAGCTTGAAAAAGAAAGGAGGAAAAATAATGAACTTCTTAACAATTTGAATGAATGTAAAGTGAAAGTTAAGCATGAACAAACTATGAAATCAAAATTCAAAACTTCTCTTGTTGAAGAAAGAGCCAAAAACAGTGATCTCTTACATATGTTGTCTTTTGACAGTGACAAAGATTGTGTTGAGTTACGCCAGTATGGCAGCAGTCATCGATATTCTGATGATGTGAGGCAGGCATTTTATGCTTTACAAGGAAAAGCAAATGTTGCAGCAGAAAAATGTTCTACAGTTGTAGAAACTGTTGCAAAACACATATTTAAAACAAATATAGACAAACGTAGTTTACCATGCTCCTCAACATCTCTTAATTTTGCAAATGAAGCACATGTCATTGCAAAATATCAAGCAGTGGATGAAATTAAAAAAAGTGACAGTTTTACGTATGCTTGTGACGGAACAAGCCGTCAAAAAACTAATTTCCTCGAGCAGCATATTATTCTGTCGAATGGCAAGCAACTATCCTTAGGATTTTCTGAAATTGCTCGTGATGATTCCGAGACATTGTTAGAAAAATGTGTTTCTTTGTTTAAAGACCTGTGTGAAGTGTATTGTTTAGATGATGATGGTGTTGATGGAAATGAACTGTTAAAAGATATCATAAGGAAAATGACGTGCCTTCTCTCGGACAGAGCATCTGTCAATAAAGCATTCAATCAGAAAATGTCAAAATACAAAGCGGAGTTGCTTGAAGGGGAGGATTGCTCTGTTTATTTCGCATTTTGTAATGCCCACTTTTTGCTTGCACTTTCTGCTGCTGCAGAAAAAGCTCTTCAATCTGTTGAACAAGAAGTTGTTAGTGGAGATGGGAGTAAGCTTGGGAGGGATTCTTGTTCAAAGTTTGCAACTTTTTCTTCAGCAACAGAATGTGCCTCATTAAGATTAATCAGGTTGGCATCTGAGGTTCTAGGGCCAAGAGGTGATGAGAAGAGTGGCTGCAGAAAAGAATGGCTGATCTTTTGTTCTTCTAAGGGTATCAAATCAACTTTCTCTAGCTTCAGATCAAATCGCTTTAACAATTTATTCCAAAATGCAACTGCTCTGTTGCGCCACAGATTTGACATTGAACATTTCTTAAATGAAAATGTCTCCCATAATAACTTAAAATTACAATCAATTGTTGCTGACCTGCAAGATTTTAGAATTATTACTTTGATATCTGTACTTTCTTTTTTGCATGTTTGCATTACTGAGCCTTATTGGCAACTTATGAATAGCAGCAAATCGTCTGCTGAGTTTCCATATTATGTTCAAAAAATGAAACTTCTGTTTGACTTGATGTCTTCTTGTAATTTTGTACCAAACAGTGAATCTCTTCCATCAGTTTTTGATGAACAGTTTATGGCTAATGACTCTGATATTTTTGTTGTTAAAGAATTTTTGAATTGCGACTCTTTTAAGTCACCACCTTTTTTGTCTTGTCTAAAGGAAATTGTTTATGAATGTAATAACGCTGTAACACGTCAGTTGTCAGATTTTCTTGAAGGGGGGATCTTTGGTGATGATTTATCAGAGGAAGTTAGAAAGATTTTAAGTACTTGTCCTCTGACAAATCTTACTGGAGAACGTCTGTTTGGCGACCTGGACTACTGTATTAGTAAGCGAAGAAATGCCTCATTAATTTTACGTTCAACCACCAACATGTGGAAGAGAAATAAAACAGAAATGGCTGAATGGTCAAACCCCTAAGGTCACCAAGAGTTTAATGGAAAGGGCTATTAAGTATGGGCCAGAGTGGAAAAAAAGAAGTGTCAAAGAAAAGAAGAATGTTGAGGATAAAATACTGCAAAGACTTGAAGAAAATAAGAGAAAGAAGGATGAAAAAGCAGTAAAGTTAGCAAAGCGTAAAAATGCTGCTCTTGATGCTATTTTAGCTGAGGGTGGGCACATAGTGACTACAAAAGATGAATTGGATGGATTGTACTCTGGTCCAAGATCTACAGAGAGGCTTAAGGATCAGATTCGCTTCAGAAACTTAGTAAGGGGGGAGACTATTACTATGACAGGAAATAAGAAAGCTCTCTATGACCGTTTACTTCATCATATTACTCAGTGAATTTGTATGAAGCCAAGATGTATATTTTATGTTAGATATATTTTGTTCATGCAATGTCCTTCGATTTGGTATATTATTTGTTAAATTTAAATCACTGGCTGACTTTATATGACTGATTGAAAATTATATCTTTTTTTTTAAATAAAATTTATTTGAGTGCCATGACGTAACCTAAATTAACAAAATTCCATCAATATTTATCAAAAAGTGATCTACCTCATTGTAAAGAGCTTAAATTTCTCTTTAATTTGATATATGAACCTTCCTCGAGGTGTAATAACTTTTCGTTTAATGTTCTTTTAAAGATATAAGTCAACGGATTATTGAGAAATTTTCGGATTTTTTTTCCCAATCAAGATTTTTAGCTTTGGGGTCCACTTCGCGCAAAGTTGTAAAAGCCATTTGTTGTGTCATATGCTCCAAAAAAAATAGGCTCTATCCCTATAACTATTTTTCATTGTGTAAGAAGTTTAAGAACCATAGGGACATAATTTTTCCATATATGAAGGTCTGAAATTGGCTTTCGTTTCATTTTTCATATATTTGACGAAGAAAAATAGTGATTTTTGCCAAGTTCAGAAACTTGTATCTTCTTTGATTACAACTGTAGTATTAAATGCTTGTATATTTCTGAAGACAGCAAAATTGTCTGCTGAAAAATGATGTATTATGCTTTGTTAAATGTACTGGTGACTGGGTATGATGATTTAAAGTGTTGTAAAAATGTAAATGTGAAAAATGTCGTAAAAATTCTAAGTCAGAATAAAGTTTGACTTGTCATAACTTTTTTATTTGAAAACGGATTTTGGTGATTTTTTTTGTTTTTTTCTTGTCTCTGGGAGCACAATTCAAAAATATAGATGAATCTTGCATATGGGAAAATTGAAATTTTCACTTGTGGTACCTAATTTTAGTTGGGGAGAGAGAGAGGGAGTCATTGAATTATTGTGTTTTTATCTTATGGACCACGGACTTAGAGTCTTTGAGGTCTTAGTCTTGCTTCGCTAAGTTTCGTTGCTATTGACTATAGTCTACTACATACTATTTAGTATCGTGTTGTAACCTTTATTATAATACTCATATGAGCATCACAATCACCAATCACGCTAAACATTTTATCATACTTCATGTGGGGCAGCGTGGATCAGCGGCACGGTTTTTGCTTCGTACCCGAAAGGTACCGAGTTCGTTCACCCGCCGCTGCGCTGTGTGGCCTTGAGCAAGTCACCTCGCCCTAGCTCAATTTGTGGCGCTGCACCGCGGTTATTCCAGTCTTCCCTGGGAATAGACCCTAGAGATAAATTTCCTCTATGGGATGAATAAAGGATTTATTTAGACCAGTGTTAGTCACGGTAAACTAAACTTCCTATTGGGTTAAGGTGTAATGTAAATGTTGCTGCTTGAAACTCGAAGAAATCAATAACATTGTGAAATTGAATGTGAACTTCAATTCAATATACGAAAACAGATAAAATGGACGTTTCGGGTTTCCCCCTTATCAACAAAGCAAGATGAATGAAAGAATCACTTAATTTGTTTTTTTAATTGAGTTTTTATACAGCGTAATATCCACTAAATGTGCTCAAAGTGCTTTACAAGGGGTCCCTGGCCAACAGCAACATTTAACATGTAAGATGGGACATGATGCCTGTTGGGCGATATTACAATTTTTTCGGACAGAGACAACGCTGTTAACGGCCAGGTACTCATTTGACACCTGAGTACGGTGAGAGATTGTGAGTAAAGAGCCTTCTCCAAGGACTCAACTATGCGCCGAGCGAGGCCCAAACCCAGGACCTTCTGATCTGAAAGCGAGTGTCATACCACAAGACCACAACAGACGTTTTATTAGTTTGTTTGTTTTTTGCCTATTGAGCATGGTCGCAGCTCTAAATTTGAATCTTTTATTCTTTTACTTCCACAGATCTATCTTGATGATGCCTTGGGTTGATTCAGTCCAAAACTAATTTGTCATATTTTATTTAACAATGTTAATGACATTGAACATACATTGACACAACAATGCCATAATTTGTCATGTTTATCTCCCAGAAAACAGAGAAAAATCTATTTTAATCAGTCAAAAACCTCCATACGCCGAACTAAAACTTCCAAAAATAAAGACTAACCTCATAGAAGAAACAACAAGAAATAAAAACAAATCAGATATACAAACATTAGCAATGAAGACAATACAAGAATACCCAGACAACTGGATACATGTTTACACAGATGGATCTGCCCACAAAGGAACTAAAAATGCTGGGTATGGGTTTGTAGCAGAATACCCAGATAAAACCTGTGATAAAATCCACAATTCTTGCGGAAGCTCCTGCTCAAACTACGAGGCAGAGGCAGTTGCAATAGAAGCCTCACTGCGACACCTCTCTTCTGTTTTCCAGCTAAACCCTTCAAAACTTCAAAACACTGTCATCTTCACAGACTCCAAATCGGTTCTCCAAGCTTTCGATTTAGATAAACTCTCCTCAACGTTCAATAGTTTAAGATCTCAACTAGATGAATTCCTTACAACACACAGAGTAGACTTATCTCTCCAGTGGATACCGGGACATTCAAATATACCAGGAAATGACAATGCAGACAGACTAGCCAGACTCGGATCAACACTTTTACAACCATCATTTCCAGTATCCTTAGACACAGCGAAACAAATAATCAAAACAAATAAGAGAGAAGAATGGATGAACAGTTGGGCAATGAGCACCACGGGTAGATGTATGTTTTCCCATATGACCACTCCTGTAAAGACTGATTGCCTAAATAAGCTCAGAAGACACCAGCAAAGCATCATCTTTCAACTAAGAACACAACACATACCGCTCAACAACCATTTAAGCAAAATTACAAAAGACACATCCCCCTCCTGCCCCCTATGTCAACACCCCAATGAAACAGTAACACACCACTTGCTTGAATGTCAACCTCTTGAAGATCTGAGATGCACATTCCTCCCACCAAATCCAAGCATCAGTAACACACTTTATAGTCACCTGGAACAACTACAAAAGACGTCTAACTTCTACGTCATGGCACAAGACCGAAGGGCTAGAGCTCAGGTGGTCGCTGGTTCGGATAAGTAAGTAAGTAAGTAAGTCATGTTTATCATGTAAAATCATGTATGGACCTACAAAACCATTATTTTGAATGGTGATTTGATGATGATGAACAAAATATGTGTGTTGTACAAAATAAATGGCAAAGCTAACAAAATGCAGTCTCCTTAATAAGAGGAGACTGGGATTGACAACTGCTGCAACAAATTGAAAAATAATATCAGATGTTTCTCTTAACATGGTTGGAATATATGAGAGGATGTTAACATTTTTCAGTCTTTCATTAGCCCTCTCAACATGAATTCTACATGAAGCAATTTCTTTTGATGTAAAAAGGGAGGGATATTTACAGTTACTCCTTGAGGTAAAATATCTTGAATCAGGATGGGGTTTTACCTTTATTACCTTTATCTGCTAAAATTAAATCTCCAGGGCTTAAAATTAAAAGTTTTAGTAATCCACAATTTTGTACAATGACCTTATCCGAGACAGACCCTGGATACAGTTTAGAAATAAAATTTATCACACACCATTTGGACTCAGACCAACAAGAGCTTTAACAGAATTCATGGACCTATAAGAAGAATAAGTTAACCGTTGTTTATCCATTTCTTTAGGAATAGCAATTTGGTCATCTGTACAATCAATGATCATTCTGCAATTTGGAAATCTTAAAAATGATGATGGAGCTGACAGTTTATTTTTATGTCTAGAAGGGCATGTAACCTTCATAACATTTTCAAAGAGAAGCTTATGGCTTATGTAAAACATGAATAAAAGTTTGTATAATATTTGTTATAGTACTTTCACTAACGCTAAACAATTGTGAAATATGAAGGTTAGCGTAGTTCTGTCTAAGTTTCATAAGTGTAATAATGAAAATTTGGTCTTTTAATGCAACTGTCTCTTCCTGAACTTCCCATCCACTATAATAAATAATGTTACCTCTAAAGCACTCAACATATTGAACAATAATATTAAATATTTTAAAACAATATACACCTGTCTCCATTCGAAGAACTTTTTCTGTAAGGCTTGAAACAGTGTAAGTGTAAGTGCGTTGAATCTAACTTAGTTGGGTTTTTTAAAGCTAGCTATTTCCTTATTTTTGTCTGTAATTTCTTGTTCTTGAATTAAATTTGTTGTTCTATTTAAAATATCCTCACTTGTTCTACAATCTGTTTTTTTAAAGATGGAATCCTGTGATGATGGTGACGAGAGTTGAGATGATGATGAGGGAGAAGATAATGAGGATGATGATGAGGAGGAAAATAATGATGATGAGGAATCTGGTTTTTTTAAAGGTGGGACTTTGTGATGATGATGAAGAGAGTTGAGCTGATGATGATGATGATGATGATGATGATGATGATGATGATGGTGGTGGTGGTGGTGGTGGTGGACTTCTTGATGTTGGTGCCAATTGAGATGGGGTGGGAATTCCTTGTGTCACTTTTCTTTTCTTTCTTTCTGGCTCTGATGGAAACAATTTATTTTTATTTCTGTCAAACCATTCAGGGAGGTTGGCTTTGTCACCATCTCTGAAGTGACAAGAACACACTCTTGATGATGATGTTGGATCTTTTGTCCTTTCTCCTGAAATGAAAAGATTAAAAAAAAACAATAATTCTGTTGGGCATATTGGGTATATTATTTAATTTGATAGGTACTTTGTTTTAGACTATCTTGTTTGACACCAGCTCAATGCATGATAAATCAAAGGTGTGCAAGAGACTAGGTTATTGGTGGGTCTCTCGCCTGTCTTTTATGAAATCGCACATTCAGCAAAATGTCACACTTCCTCATTACGTCTTTTGATGATTTGACTAGGTATATATAAAAATATGAATTCTTAAATTTACACAGTTAAAGTTGATCTTGGGGTTGAGTGTGGCAAGACTGGCGTTTTCTCTTTATTTCAGTCAGCATTGTACTGGACAGTGCGGTGATGGAAACTTTGGAGTGTCAACAATCGGGCACAGGTAAAGGAGAGAGGTCCCTGCCGCCATCTTACTTTGTTCACACAGAGAAGCCACCTCGGCTGTCGGGGAGGGGAGTCATGGCAGAGAATCAGAGAAACTTTCCAAAAAAAAGAGGAAAGTATGTGTGTTTGTGCGTGTGTGTGTGTGTGTGTGTGTGTGTGTGAGAGAGAGATATCTGCGTGAGGGGAGGGGGGGGGGGAGGTTGCGTTATTTTATTTATTTATTTTCATTTTGCCATAAAGGTATCGAGTTTAAAGTAAGATTTTAACAAATATTTTCTTCTCTTTCTTCTGTTCTCCTTTTTAAAAAAATTATCACTTATCAGTAGAACTTAACTCTCATTCAGTTTATCAGCCTTAACATCAAAACGATTGAGATATCATTTTTGCTTCAACTTCAATAAAAACCTAGTTTGGAATGTATTTTTATTTATAATTTCGTGCAATTGTACACTTTAATCATAAAATATAGGTCTACGTAAGCTAGAACTTGACCTAGATCTGGACTACGAACTCTATCAAATGTTCGACGAGGCGTGCGTGCTTACCTGACTAAAGTGATCCACTTTTTCTTCAAATTTGTGTAATAGAATGACCATTCTATCTAATGTTATTTGATTTTGTACTCTATTACTCTTTACTACTTGTCGCTACCATCACTATTTAAATGTATGCAAGTAATGCAAGACTGTGTGCCTCTGTGGTTGATATCAACATTCCTTTACTCGTGTGTGTTACTATGACCAATAGTACACTGTGTGTTGTGTGTTAAGCCCTTACACAGGTAGTCTCTCGATGTAGTACTATTTTTATCTTCGGCTGGGTGTGACTTCTGGCCTGATACTATATTTTTGTGTGCTTTCTTTCTTTCATCACTTCACATCGTTATAACTTCATTTTAACAACTATGATCATTTACAAATTTATATCACTAATTCTGGCAAATCATAGCTTTCTAGCCACCTACCTTGAGTCATAAATCTACTTTGTTCTTCTGTACACTTAATAATTGCTACTTAAATATTTCATACAGCCATAACGTTAACGCCTTTGATTACTTATTACGAGCTAAACATTTACTCTTTAACTCTGCAATTCACTATGATTGATTTTGTAGCATAACTCTTTAGTTTAGACTTATTCGTTCCTTCATACATGTCCCATGTTATTTGCATTAATTTGTTTAAATCATGAAGATGCACACAACTCGATCGAGTTTACTCACTTCAGTCTACGCATCACTTTACCTGGACCAGTGACGTAGGTGCTTTCCCTGACGTCCGCGCTAAATCTATTTTTAACTGCTATAGCTAATATGATGAGATTCTTCTGCCATTCTTTTGATTCATTCATTGATCCATTTTTTTTTTTAGACCCAGGCCATCCTATCTAATGACCCTCTTAATTAGTAAAAATTGTATTTGTTAGGTTAATTATTATGTGTTTAGTAGTAGTAGCAGTAGGAAGGCTTTGGCATTAACTGCCTCTGTATCGTACGTTACGATAATAATTTAATTTTTTTTTTTTTTTTAATTTATTTTTATTTTTTTATATTTTTTTTTTATAAATGAAATAATGGTTGAAATATTAATGTTGCCTAACGCGTTCATGGAGGGTGGGGGGTTAATTGGGCAGTTGGTCAGTTAGAGGTTATATTGGGTTGGTGGGTTGTAATAATTTTTTTTTTTTTTTTTTTTTTTTAGATGATTTAAATTAACAATTAAATAGCTGTTCATGGTTGGATGTGGAGAGTAGATAAAATGTGTTGCGTTGGGGATGACAGAGATCCTGTACCAATCGGTTTATTGATGATTCAGGGCTGTTTGTAATGTTGTTTAGATAATTGTCTGGGACTGGGGCGGTTTAGGGGGGGGGGGGGGGGGGGGGGGGGGGGTTGGATTCTGAGGGTTTTGATTGGTGGGAGTTGAAAGGCTGCAGCCTATCAGCTGATCGGAATATTCGAACTTCTGTAATATGGGGTTATTGTGGAAATGAGTTTAGGTTTAGGTTTTAGGTTGGATGGGGGGGGGGGGGGGGGGGGGGGGTTTCTGAATTGTTTGTTGTTGGGATGGTGAATACAGGGTCAACGTCTTGTG
>NW_027626501.1:0-6014 GCF_034508935.2 Berghia stephanieae
AAACTTTGGTCAGCGCTTTTCCCTACGGACGAATTTTTAATGAAAAAAACCCCCCACCTATGATCGCACCTGGACCTCCCCATTTCCCACCTTTTGAACTTGGGGGCCTTCCCTTAGGGCCCTGTCCCGCTTGGGGAGTGTTAAACGCGTTCCCGTACTTTTGCTAGAGTCGGGCGATCAGATCGGGCTCGATCGAGTTTTGGCCCACGGCCGGCCAACCGCCGGGGGTTTAAATCCCGGTTTGGGGGGCTTTATTCAACGTTTTTATCGCCTCGTCGATTCAGGGTTACCCACGGCGTCCCTGGGGTAAGAAGCCTCGCTCGGCCGAGAAGGCCCCCTGGCCCGGGGCGCTCCCGCGGGAAGCCCCCCGAGGGCCGAGGGAAAAAATTTGGGGCAGCGCTTTTCCCCTACAGCGAATTTGAATGAAATAAACCCACCCCCCCAATTTCGCACCGGGACCTCCCCATTTCCGACCGGGTTTTTAACTTCGGGCCCCTTCCCGTTAGGGCCCCACTCGTTGCGGGGTGTTTTTAAAGCTTCCGTACTTCGAGAGTCGGGCGATCGACGACTCGGGGTCGATCGAGTTGGCCCACGCGGCGGCCAAACCCTGCCGGGGGTTCAAATCCCGGTTTGGGAGCTTTATTCATACGATTTTATCGCCTCGTCGATTCGAGGCTTTACCGCACGGGCGTCCCTGGGGTTAAGAAGCTCTCGCTACGGCCCAAAGAAGGACTCTAGCGCCGGGACGCCTCCGCGGTAAGCCCCCCGAGGCCGAGGGAAAAAAACTTTGGTCGAGCGCTTTCCCTACGGAGCGAATTTGAATGAAATAAACCCACACACCTATGATCGCACCCTGGGGACCTCCCCATTGCCGCCCGGTTTTGAACTTCGGGGCCCCTTCCCGTTAGGGCCCTGTATCGTTTGCGCGGAGTGTTAAACGCGTTCCCGCTACTTCGCTAGAGTCGGGCGATCGACGACTCGGGCTCGAATCGAGTTGGCCCACGGGGCGGCAACCTGCGGGGTTCAAATCCCGGTTTGGGAGTTTTATTCATAGTTTTTATCGCCTCGTCGTTTTCGAGGTTTTAAAACGCAAGGGCGTCCTGGGGAAAGAAGCTCCCCGCTACGGCCGAGAAGGACTCTAGCGCCGGGACGCTCCGCGGTAAGCCCTCCGGGGGCCCGAGGGAAAAAAACTTTGGTCGAGCGCATTTCCCTACGGACGAATTTGAATGAAATAAACCCACCACTTATGATCGCACCTGGACCCTCCCCATTGCCGACCGGTTTTGAACTTCGGGGCCCTTCCGTTAGGGCCCTGTACTCGTTTCGGAAGGACCGTTTACGCGGCGTTAAACGCGTTCCCGCTACTTCGCTAGAGTAGTGCGATGGAAATTCGGGCTGTTCGGAGGTCGGGCTCGGGTTTGCCATACGTGCCTGGGGTCGAATCTGAATTTGCACCAAAAAAATTTTTTTTTTTAGTAGTCCGCAAGAGGAAAAAGGGCTACCTTACCAGGGGTTTGGGACGTATAGTAGGGAAGGGGGTCGTCGTCGGAAAAAATTGAAATTGAAGCAAGGCGAGCCGAAAGGCGCCGGGGGGGCCTCTGGTACACCCACGGTCACCAGCGCCTGGACGAGCGGTGGTCGGAGAGTCCGGAGTCGGTCCCAGGTTAGCTCCTCGGTAGAGGACCTAGAGTCGTGTGTGAGCGCGAGCGTGTCCGGGCGGTCGGAGCAGTTTCCCACCCAGCAGCGAAAAAGGCCGAAGGGGTGACGTTTGTGCGGTAGAGTCGAGAAGGCCGTCGGGGAAGGAGTCGAGCGTGGGGGTTCTCGGCGTCTTTGGGGTTCGGTCGTCGGCGCCCGTAGCCTCCTGTCCCAGCGGGTCCGTCCCGCCGGGTTGGAAATGGATACGCTACCAGGTTGATCCTGCCTGTAGTCTTATGCTTGTCTTGAGGGTTAAGCATGCACGCCTATGCTCACCCTAACAGAAGGGGAAGCCGCGAATGCTCAGTATATCGGCGATAATACACGGGGGGGGCGATGTTTGTCCGGACACCTGTAGGAATCCCAGAGCTAATACGTGCACACGAGTCCTCCTCCTAACGGGGTTACCCCCGCGGGGGAGGGCGCATTTATTAGGATCTTGACCGGCGGCGGGGTTAACGCCGCCCGCCAGGCTGAGGGCGAACTCTGGGTATGTGACGACCGCTGTTAGCGGCGTGCCCCTTTGGGTCGCCGTCCATCAAATTTAGACGGCCCGGGGAAGAGCCCCCGTGTTGGGTACGGGGGACGGAGGATCAGGGTTCGATCCGGAGAGGGAGCCTGCGAGACGGCCTACCACGCTTAAGGGTGGCAGCAGGCGCGCAACTTACCCACTCCCAGCACGGTGAGGTTAGTGAAGATAAAAAGTCGGGGGCTGGGGTCGCATGCGAGCCTAGCGGTCGGATTGAGCGTAGACCAAAAACGTGCCGTTGATGACCTATCGGAGGGCAAGCCTGGTGCCAGCAGCCGCGGTAATTCCAGCTCCGAGGCGTATGTTGTAGTTGCTGCGTTTTAAAAAAGCTCGTAGTTGGATCTCTGAGGGGGGACGGCAGCGGACAAACCGCGGGTGACGTTGCCCCGGCGATTATGCACCGTCGGGTTTTGGGGATGGGCAACGGTGCCTTCCGTGCCGCAACCGGACCCTCGCGACGGATCTCGCCGGGCATCGCTTGCCCGTCGCTGCCGGTTTAGTCTCTTTTCCGTCTTAAGCCGTGTCGGCTTGGTACTGGCGTATCTGGGCCGACACTAAGGTACGGGCGGGGTTCTCCCTGAATCAATTGGAGTGCTCAAAGCAGGTTTGTGCTCGCACAGCTTTGCTCGGAACGATGTGATGACGCCACCCCCCCCGCAATGTAACCACGGGACCGGTCTCCGTGGGGGCGGTGGGCGAGGTCTATAGAGACGGCCGGGGGGCGGCGTACTACGCGGGGAGGGGTGGAATCCGACGATCGCGGTGGGACGAACAAGAGCGAAAAGGGACCGGCCCAAGAGCGCCTTCGTTGATCATGAACGAAAGTCGGAGGAACGAACGCGATCAGGTACCGCGGTAGTTCCGACAGTAAACCATGCCGACCCGGGTTTCGCGGGGACGTCCCCTGTGGGGAAGGCTCGCGAGGCCCGGAGAAATCAGAGTGCCTGGGCTCCGGGGGGAGTACGGTCGCAAGGCTGAAACTTAAAGGAATTGACGGAAGGGCACCACCAGGAGTGGAGCCTGCGGCTCAATTTGACTCAACACGGGGAAGCTTACCCCGGTCCGGACACCGCGTGGATTGACAGACTGAGGCTCTTTCATGATTCGGTGGGTTGGGGGGTGCATGGCCGTTGCTAGCCCGTGGAGCGATCCGTCTGGTTCATTCCGATAACGGGCGAGTCTCTGCCCTGGCGGATAACAAACGGCGGTCAAGAGGGGCCCGTCTCACGGGTTGGGTCGGCTTTTCGGCTCTCGGGTCGGGCGTCGGTCTTCCCACTCAGGGAGAGGCGGTGCCCCGGACCGCCGTCGCGCAGGCCGCGTCCTGCAGGGATTGGGACCTCGAGCGGGGTGGCGTACGAGTTTGGAGCCATAACAGGTCTGTGATGCCCTTAGACGCCCTTTGGGCTGCACGTGTGTACAGTGGTGGCGCCAGCCGGCGCGGTGTAGACCGTGAGCGTAGGAGTCTTCATGTCCGGGGTCGGTCTTCCTGCGAGTTGGGGCCGTGAACTCGGAATCCCACGTAGTTGGCACGAGAAGGGGGTCGTATTTGGGGGCCGGGTTTTGGAAACCCCGGGCAAAAAGGCGGCGGTTTTGCCCCGGGGGGGTTTTGGGGTTCCCCGGGGGGGGGCTCCGGGCCGTCGAAAAGGGGCGCAGCGTTATTCCGGTACCTGCCCGACCCGCTTGAAACAAAGGACCAAGGAGGGGGGACGCCTTTCGACGGCGAAGTGAAAGCGAGAGGCCCTCCGGGCCGAGGGGGGGGGAAATCTCTCGGGCGACTCACCGAGTCCCGGAGCGCACCGCCGGCCGGCGGTCGCCGCGTTGAGGGGCCCTGTCGGAGCATGAGTGCAGGCGTCGGGACCCGATAGATGGTGATCTACGCCTGAGCAGAGCGAAGCCGGGGAAACTCTGGTGGAGGCTCGGAAGCGACTCTGACGTGCAAATCGACCGCCCGACTTGGGCGTAGGGGCGAAAGACCAATCGAACCATCTAGTAGCTGGTTTCCCTCCGAAGTTTCCCTCAGGATAGCCGGTGCCGACGGCAACAAATTTTCACTCGGTAAAGCGAATGGTTGGAGGCATCGGGGGCGAAACGCCCTCGTCCTACTCTCAAACTTTCAACGGGTGAGGCGCCAGACCCGCCTCGCACGGGGCCTGGCCTAGAATCACGGGTGCCGAGTGGGCCATTTTTGGTAAGCAGAAACTGGCGCTGCGGGATGACCGAACGCCCGGTTGTGGTGCCCAACGCAGGACGCTCACGGGAAAGCTAAAGGTGTGGGTCGGTACTGACAGCAGGGCGGTGGCCACGGAAGTCGGAATCCGCCAAGGAGTGTGTAACAACTCACCTGCCGAACCGACCCGCCCTGAAAATGGATGGCGCGCTGAGCGTCGGACCCACAGGGGGGCCGGCCCCCGCCAGCGGGAGGGGTGCGACTCCCCCTCCCGGCAGGCCGGGCGAGTAGGAGGTGCGCCGCGGTGGGGGTTGAAAGCCCGGGAGCGATCCCGTTCGGAGCCGCCCGGGTGAAGATCTTGGTGGTAGTAGCAATATTGAACGGAGAGTACTTTTCAAGGCCGAAGTGGGGGAATGGTTCCGCGGGAACAGTGCATGTACGTGGGTGAGTCGGTCCTAAGGGGCGGGTTTAAAGCTCCCTTGCGAAGCGGGTACGAAACAGCGCCGGGCGGGCGGCCGAACGGGCGCCGCGCCTGGCCTGTCAGTCACCCTGCGACCGCCGAAAGGGAATCCAGTTAAGGTTCGCTCGGAACCGGGCGGCGGAGAACGGCCCCCCTCGTCGCGACTACTTTCCCGGGCGTGGGGGGGGGGCCGCGGCGACGCCGACAGAACGGGGAACGCTGCCGGGGGGCACCGGGAGAGCCGTCGTCTCTTTTAAGGTCTGGTTCGCCCTGGAATCGGGTCGACCGGAGAAAGGGCTGGCCAGGCCGAAAAGCGTCGCCGTAAGACATGGCTGCGTCCGGAGCGCTCACGGCGGTCCGTGGAAACAACCCCGTCGAGGGCACGTCAATCTCGCTGCCCGGGCCGTACTCATGTCCGCAGCAGGTCTCCTAGGGGTTGGCAGCCTCTGGTCCACGGATAATGTAGGTAAGGGAAGTCGGCAAAATGGATCGTAACTTCGGGAGAAGGGTTGGCTCTGAGGGCCGGGACGGTCGGGCTAGGGGAGGAAGCGGGCAGAACCGCACGCACCCTGAGGGGACACTCCGGGGGGGAGAGACGTGCGCGGAAACCCGTGGGGGCCCGGGCCGAGCGGCCTCGCTCGGCTGACGCCCCTTCGCGGGGCGCGTTGGCTGCGCGGGGGGACAACCGACGCGACCTCCGACTCACGCTGTCTCAGAACTGTCCCCGGACAGGGGGAATCCGACTGTCTAATTAAAACAGAGCGTCTCGACAGCCTGAAAAGGTGTTTACGGGACGTGATTTTTGCCCGTGCTCAGAATGTCAAAGTGAAGGAGATTCGCATAAGCGCGGGTAAACGGCGGGAGTAACTATGACTCTCTTAAGGTAGCCAAATGCCTCGTCGTCTAATTAGCGGGCGCGCACGAACGGATTAACGAGATTCCCACTGTCCCTACTACGCCCCGGGCGAAATCACAGCCAAGGGGGAAAGGGCTTGGTGAAATCAGCGGGAAAGAAGACCCTGTCGAGCTTGACTCTAGTCCCACTCTGTGGAGGAGCGTGGGGGTGTAGCATAGGCGGTAGCGTCTTCGGGCGCGAAAAGTGAAATACCGCTACCCCCGCGGGACCTCCACTTACCCGACGGAGTGGGGACTCGGCCCTTCCA
>NW_027626502.1:0-6009 GCF_034508935.2 Berghia stephanieae
GACGGTATCAAAGGAAACTTTGGCTGGCTCGCTGTTGTCGTCCGAAAGAGAAAAGATGATTTGTAAATATTCAGTGGACCCTACCTCAGCCGCTGTAAGTGAAAGTACTGACTACTATAATATCTAAACGTAGCCATCGTTAACTTATAGATCGTATGAAGTTGACGTCACTCAGGTATTTGTTATGTTTTTTGGGTTTTTTTTTTTTTTTGCCATCCATGTTTATGAGTAATTCTCACTAAACTGTATTAACCAAACTATAAACGTTCAAGGTTACACATAGTTTTTTTGTGTTGGTCCGTTATACTTCCGGATGGCAATGTTGTTAGTTTCTTAGCCAAGGGCATACTATCTATAAGCCGGACACTAATACCCACTAAGACCCATATTTTGACGTCATTTTTAGGTTTGTTTCTTATCTGCAAATAAGCGCACGTCGACTAAGAGCAATGATTATATTATACCCGTTGTTTAGAGAAGTTCAGAAAAAGAAGCAAACATTTCGTAGTCCTACGAATTTTTCGTAATAGTAGGCACGTCTGGAATGTTCTTCTGCCTGTTTTAACCATAGCCATTGTTAAGTTATAGATAGTATGCAGATGACGTCACTCAGGCCTTTGTTATTGTTTTTGCCATCCGCGTTTGTGAGTTGTTCTCACTAAACTGTATTAACCAGACTATAAAAGTTCATGGTTACACAGAGTTTGTGTGTTGGTCCGTTATACTTCCGGATGGCAATGTTGTGAACTCCTTGGCCAAGCGCATTCAATCTATATCCTGACAATGAAACCCAAAAAGACTGGCATTTTGACGTCATTATTTGGTTTTTGCACCGCCTAGTGAGTTGTCGTTAGTAGAGCTCAAGGAAACAGGTTATTTCATTGGTTGAACTATTGAATACAACTCACGATTTGTTTGGGTTTTTTTTGTGGCCAAAGACTGGCATTTTGACGTCATTTTTGGTCAGTGTCAGACTATAAGTTAACGATGGCTACGTTTGAACCCTCTCCTTACCAAACATAGGAAAATCGTCACATTCGTTACGATGCAACCAACAACGTATTTTCTTATTCTAATTTCAGTTTGTTATAGTTATAGCTATAAAAACTGGACACTGTGTGTTGCAGAGCTCTTTTTTTTTTCTGAACAACATATAGATAGAATATTCTCGTTATTGTACTCTTTGAAAATATCTACTTTTGTGTTGGGTGAGTACATGAAGTTTCGGGTAAAATTAAGAAAATAGCTGGTAAGGAGAGAGTTAGAGTGTGTTTTTTAAAAAAAATATTTTGTTATTGTCTAAAGATGGGGGGCGATGTAGCCGAGTGATTAAGACATTGCACTGGTCAGAGTGAACTAAGTTGGTACTATTTATAGCGCAAGCATGAATTTTAAGGTTAATTTTTAATCGTTATAGTGGAGAATAATTTCAATCTCTTACATTGCAAAAAAACAAAAAACAAAAAACAAACCCAAAGTTAGTATTTCTTATCATCTTAACTCTCTCCTTACCAGCCAATTTCAGGATTTTTCCCAAAAACTTCACACCCGACTAACACAAACAATAGATTTTTTTAACCACTAATACATAATAGCAGTAAATTCTTCCGATACATAATTTCTTTAGCAAAACATGCTCTAAACACCACGTTGTTCATTTTCTTAAAATATTATGATGTCCTAGAGAAATTTGAATAATAGAAATGTTGGTTGTATCGTAACGAATGTGACGATTTTCCTATAGTTGGTAAGGAGAGGGTTATATTCTAAAGTATTTTTTCGAAGTCCAATTCATCCCGATATGATATAAAACCGTTCTGAGACGTTGGGTCACGTTTTAAAGCATTGCCTTTGATATTTTGAAATGACTATATATAACAGCGTTGTCTCTTTTCGAAAATAAATTATTGTAATATCACTTAACAGGCGTCATGTCACATCCCACATGTTATGTGTTGGTGTTGGCTGGAGACCCATTGTAAATCGCTTTGAGCACGTTCAGTGGACATTGCTCTATATAAAAGCTCTTTTTTTTTAGTATACGTCATCACCTAATTTATATTTATTTTTATTTATTATATATTTTTCATTGTTTGTTTCAGAAATCGCTAAAGAATATGTCGAGGTGAAGATTGTGCTCCCTATTATGTGAAAACTACATCAGGTAAGCGTTAAAAATAATGTAAATGAAAAGTTTTATATCAGGTTAAATCAATGAATAAATACATTTTTTTAAAAAATCCTAGGGACATTTCTGGCTCAAAGCTCGTCCTCAACGAAAAACAAAAAAGTATATATATATATAAATATATATATAAAAATTTGAAACGTCTTGTAGTACTTTGCGATAGACTAGCGTTTCCCATCCAAAAGATTGCAAGCATTGTATTTATTGTCCGTTTACGCTATAGAAACCGGGATAATCTCTGGTTCCATAGGCCTGGTGGCTATGCAGGACTACATTTTTTTCCCCGGCCAAGTTCTCATTTCACGCCTGAGTATGTCGACAAGAGACACCTAGCTAAAGGAGCATAACCACGCCCCTCGGACAATCGTTCGCCAAATATAAACAATGGCAGTCAGTGCTTAACGAACAAACTACACGATATTACAATCGAAAGCTAGATAGTATGCGTTTAAGTTAATTGCTCACTAGTTCTACACGCCTGATCAACCGTTATATAAAGCTATGTATAACGTTTAGTTCTGATGATCTGATTGAACGAATCTAGTAAGAACTAATCACAAAACTAGTGGCCGAAAAATAATAACAAAGAGCAGAGTGATATCAGCAGCCTTCATTCTATTATATGTAAACAACCAATTATATTTGTCCCAGATGGATTTGAGGGTGTGTGTCACAAATCCAGCGTTTTGATTGGTCAAAAATGACGTCGGTCAAAAACCATATTGTTGGAAGAAAAAAAAAGGTGTTGAAGTATAAAACACATCTCCGTCTGCACCGTGCCCACCCCTCTGCCCCGCAGCTAATCAATTGTCCACGGAGCAGCGTGGCTCAGCGGTAAGGTCTTTAATCTGTACTCGAAAAGTTAACAGTTCGATTCCCCACCGCGGTGTGGCCCCTTGAACAAGTCGCCTCACCCTAGCTCACTTCATGGCGCTTCACTCAACTGCACTGCGGTTGATGCTTGGGCTATTCATCCCTTGGAATAGACCATAAATACAAATTTTCCCTAAGGGATGAATAAGGTGATAACCAAAATACTGTGATTGCGCAAGCTAATTTATTTATTCCTCAGATTAAATATTTACGCATCGCGTAACACGATTTTTATGTTATAACCCCCCTCTATTTTTTAGTATAATATCATTTAACCCTTTTCCAGTTAATAAAGTATCTTGATAATCATTTGATTATTTATTTATAGTGGACAAGAATTTTATTATAAGTATAATCGACACATAGTCACCATAATATATCCGCTTGTTGTTCCACTGTACTTTTTAAGACTTTTAATATTCTTTGCCAATTTTTATTTAATTTATTAACATTTGATATTTCTTTTATATAGGTCTATTACCGAATTGTGTTGTAATACAGAATATTAATTTCCACACAAGGATCAATAAAGTATATCTTATCTTATCATATCTTTTATGAATGGAATTTTTTTTTCTTCAATTTACATTTTATCAACCGATGTATACCTTCCCATCTTCATGGATATCGCCAACTGGGCAGCCGATTTGCCTACGATAGTGGTGGTTCTAGCTACACTGTCACTGCTGCTGATGAGGATGGGGTCACTGCTACGGAATTGGACGATGCCAGCTAGTGTGTATAAGTCATTATTATCATCGTCGTCGTCATCATCATCATCGTCTTCGTCGTCGTTATCATCATCATCATCATCATAATCATCATCGTCGTCGTCGTTGTCGTCGTCATCATCATCATCATCATCATCATCATCATCATCATCATCATCATCATCATCATAAATATCATCATCGTCATCATCATTATCATTGTCATTATCATTGTTGCCACCATCACCGTGTATCATCATCATCATCATCATCATCATCATCATCATCATAATCATCATCATCATCATCATCATAATCATCATCATGAACAACGACATCATAATCATCAGTAATGTCATCGTCGCTATCATCATTATCATTGTCATTATCGTTGTTGTCATCATTATCGTGTATATAACCATCATCATCATCATCATCATCATCATCATCATCATCATCATCATCATCATCATCATCATCATCATCATTATCATCATCAACATCACCATCATCATTAATGTCATCGTCGTCATCATCATTAGCATTGTCATTATCGTTGTTGTCATCATCATCATCATCATCATCATCATCATCATCATCATCATCATAATCATCATCAATAATGTCATCGTCGCTATCATCATTATCATTGTCATTATTGTTGTTGTCGTCATCATAGTGTATATCATCATCATCATCATCATCATCATCATCATCATCATCATCATCATCATCATCATCATCATCATCAACATTGATTCCAAGTCGAGGAAGACTGGTTTTTTATGATGATTTTTTTCTTTTGCTTTTCTATCTTGCTTTGTCTGGCACTGTTTCATACACACTTTTTCAGATCTTTATCTTACACCAGTGCCTGCTCCCAAATTTGTCACTACGTCAATAAGTGAAATTTGGAGAGAAATGTGGAACAGGAAAACACGAAAAGGAGGAAACATCATTAAAGATCCAACCAAGAGAGTGCCTGCATTCAATAACGCCAGGAAATACTGGATTTCCTCAAACCGCCTCTTAACTGGACATGGCAGAACTGCATCAAATATGTGCAGATGGAAACTTGGAAACAGTGATACCTGCCAGAAATATCAGGCAGCCCCAGAGACCAGCGATCACATCGTCCTCCACTGTCCAGTCACTAAACTTGAAGGTGGCTACGAAACCATCCTTAGGGCGGAGGAAGACTTTAGAAGCTGGGTTGACGAAATACATTTGTAGGTGTACCCATACACTACTACTACTAGTGAAATCAACGGCAAATTATGTTTTATTTTAAGTATTCAAATATTATTTTTTTAAACAAAATTTTCTTCTTTTTAGCTACCTCGCCTTGTTCTACGAAGTGAAAGAATTTGTAGAGTTGTTGTACAAGGATGTTGTAGCTTCTTGGGGGATGATTCTAGTGTAAGTAATAATTGAGCTTTTTTATATAGCGCAATATCCACCAAACGTGCTTAACTCTCTCCTTACCACCATTTTCAGGATTTTCCCCCACGTTTCACACCCAACTAACACAAACTAAAGGTTTTTTATCACTCAAACACAATAGCAGTAGATACGTTTTTGTGATACATAATATCTACTCTACAACACACTGTTCATTTTCTTTAAATTTTAAGATGTACAAGAGAAAGTTGAATAAGAAAAATGTTGGTTGTATCGTAACTAATGTGACGATTTTCCTGTAGGTGGTAAAGGAGAGGGTTAAAGCGCTTTACAAGGGGTCCCTGGCCAACAGCAACATTTAACATGTAGGAGGTGACATGACGACTGTTAGGCGATATACCAATTTTTTTGGACAGAGGGCAACGCTGTTAACGGCCAGGTACTCATTTTTACACATGAATAGGGTGAGAGAATGGGAGTAAAGAGCCTTTTTCCATGGACTCAACCATGCGCCGAGACCACATAGCCGCCACAATAGGGGAACAAAAGTGTGATGTCAAAATAATTGGTTCCAATCTGACATGCACTTATTTGCAGGTCTTATAATCCAATTCCTTATGGGCTCATTGTTGTAATAGAAAAACTAAAAAAAATGAACCCCAAAATATTGTCCAGGACAACAATGTTCAACTCGGCCCATAACGGGTTCGGATGTCAGACCTGTATATATTTACACGTCGTTTCAATCTGATTGAAAGTGTAAAACCAAAATGTTCTCTCAGTCTTTACCATCGGCGTTCCACAAATTTTTGGCTTTATGTCTACACTGAAGATGAA
>NW_027626503.1:0-6016 GCF_034508935.2 Berghia stephanieae
AAAAACAGTAAAAAAAAAAGAACAAAAGTAATAATAGAAGCAGTAACAACAACAAAAACAAAACAAAAAAACAACAACCACAACCACAACAACAACAACAACTACTACAACCACAACAACAACAACAGTTATAACACATCGACATTATAGGTTAATAGATTTTGATTTTTTTTCGTTTAATAAAATGAGCGTTATTGACATTAGAATCATGCCAACAAAATTAGCAATTCAACTCTATGGGTTTATTTTAGCTTTACCTTCAAGTAATTAAACCATACTATGATACAACAGAACAAGTCGCTCATCAATTTAATCAATCATACCAGACGACGCATCTGTTTATTCCATTACAACTCTACTTCTTGCGAGTCAACTGGTTTGACGTATGCAACATAAGAACATCATCGATCACCAGGTACACACCATACTGTGTTAATAAAAATTACACTCAGATGCCTTGTTTAGTGGACAAAAAGGCCAACTTGAAAGCAATCGATGCATAACGTATATATATATATATATATATATATATATATATATATATATATATATATATATATATATACATACATACATATATATATATATAATAAATATATAATATATGTGTGTGTGTGTTGTGTGTGTGTGTGTTGTGTGTATGGGGTTCGAGAGAAAGATTCTGACGCTCTTTCAATACGAAGCAGAAATATAATAATCATTTGGAACTTTACAAACTATAAGAATAAGACTGGAAGTTAAAACAGTCGAAGTATGATTTTTTTAAAAATCTTTTTGGGTTAAGAAAGTATGTCAGTTAAGCCTTGCGGCTATGTGGTCTTGTGGTATGTACACTCACTTTCGGATTGGACGTCCTCGGTTGGAGCGCTCAGCTGAGTCCATGGAAAAGGCTCTTTAATCACATTCTCTCACCGAACTAAGGTTTAAAATGAATACCTGGCCGTTAACAGCGTTGTCTCTGTTGGGAAAAAATGTAATATCGCCTAAAAGGCGTCATGTCTCGTTCTCCGTGTTATGTGTTGTTGTTTGTCAGGGACCTTTGTAAAGCGCTTGAGTTCTAGCCAGCATGGAGAATAAAAAGTACCGATTTTCTTGCTTAGAACCAAGCTGCTTGTTGCTGGTAGGACGTGACATCAGACTGTTGATTCCTATTGACATTGTATGATAGTAAACATATTCTCCCTCCCCCTCTCCCCCATACCTGCTCCCGAAACGATAAACATTGACCAACATTCCTCACTCTTGATCTTTTAAGACCCACCACTGTAGAGGACTCTCTTGGCAGAACTGAATTGAATTCTCCTGTAACACTGAAGTCTTGATCTTAAATTGATTCCCACCTTCCTTTTCCAAGAGTAACCCATCATATTAACCCTCTCCTTACCAACTATAGGAAAATCATCACATTCGTCACGATACAACCAACATTTTTCTTATTCAAATTTCTCTTGTACATCATAACATTTTAAGAAAATGATTAATGTGTTGTAGAGTATGTTTTGCTAAAGAAATTATTTATCGCAAGAACTTAATTATGTTTGCGTGATAAAAATCTATTTTTATGTTAGTTGGGTGTGAAGTTTTGGAGAAAATCCTGAAAATGCTGGTAAGGAGTGAATTAAACGTGTTCTCGCATTACTAAGTAAGCAAACCTCGTCTTGCGGTTCTAACGCAGCAGAACTGCAAACCAACTCACAATAGGTTCCCTGTAAAATTAGAATAATTTTGTAATTTTTAAACTCTTTCCTTGCGAAGTATTTTCCGTATTTCCCCAAAATGTATGATAACTAGCAGAAAAATAGATTTTAAAAATTAAAACAAGCTCTCTACAAAGCAACATTTATGTTCTTATTAATTAAACAAAGATCATTTTTCAAAGTTTGTAATGTACGGAATAAATCTGAATAAGAAAAATGTATATTATGTCGTATCAAATGTAACGATTTTGCTGCAGGTGGTAAGGAGAGGGTTAATGGATAAATAACAATACGAAATGAAAAGAAGGTTCAATTTTTTTGAACCCTAACGATTTTGCTGATAAAGGGGAAACTCGAAACATCTACATTATCTGTCCTCGTTTATAAATTGAAACTTCCATTTAATTTCGTATTGTTATTCGTGTCTTCGAGCTTCAAGCAACAACAATTTCATTCACTGGATAAAGTAAAATGTAAAAATGTTCGCACTGCCACTATAAAAACCGTAGCGCCTCACCACCACCACTATCACCACCGTCACCACCACCAGCACCATCATCATCATCATCATCATCATCATCATCATCATCATCATCATCATCATCATCATCATCATCATCATCATCATGATCATCATCATCATCATCATCGTCATCATTGTAATTGCCATTGCCTTGAATGCCTTTCTCACACTCCAATGAAGCAATAGCCAGGGGATCAAGTGTAATGTAAAAACTGAGTACGGTTAAACCAACTCGTGATTCTCGTTGTTAAATCTGAACATTAATAAATCTTTATTTAAAAGCTCTAGGACAATAAATGATCGCACAACGTCAACCATTAAAACCGAACAAAACAAAATCAATAAGCACATCCATTTCCACCTTATTAACTTACAGACGACTACTAATCTCAGATTAATTAGTTTATCATTGTCCTCCAAACATCGACAAAACACATTTGTCTCATTTTGGTCAAAAATATTTTGACTTTCACATACTCGACCCCCCCCCCCCCCCCATTAATATGAATTCTTTGTTGACATATTAATTGAGGGTGATATAATCTATTGACGTAAACGTTTCATGAGCAATATGAGAACTCCGTATTTTACAGCGTTTAGCATCAATCAATAACGGGAAAAATAATAATAAAAATAACCCAACAAAAAACAACAACAACATATGAAACAACAACAAAAAAACAAAACAAAATTAAACAAAAACTAAAACCAAAAAAAAAAAAACACACAAAAAACACGATGAAACAAAAACAAAAAAGCAGCAAAATTGAAAAAAAAAACAAAACAAAAAAACAAAACAAAAAACAATCAGACAGAAAAACAAAACAAAACACAACAAAAGCAAAAACCAAATAACAAACCAAAAAAAAAAAATAATTTAAAAAATAAAGCAAAGTAAAATTTAACATCACTCCCCCCAAAAGACACCAAACAAAAAACCCAGCAAACCTCCCCTCCCCCAAAATAATCCAGCAAAAAAAAAACCCAACCCCCCCCCCCCCCCCAAAAAAAAAACAAAAACAAAAAACAAAACAAAACAAAACAAACAAATCTGAACAAACAAAACCTTAACAACCCCCCCCCCCCCCTTCCAGATAAAAAAGAACCCCTATCCTCCCACGTCAATATACTAGAAGCAACACGTCTTAACGCAACATATACGCATAACTTCCAACCATAATTTCTAAACTCAAGCGTAATTCTATCACCTATTGACTCAAATGATTATTTATAAAATCTGCTAGGGCATAATGATCAGTCATTTGACGTTGGGAATCGCCATCTGGCCACCCTGTTGCCAGATTCATTTACGTGCTCCTACAGACTTTATTGCCGAATCGATTTTGATGGTCGTTGATTCGTCAAAAAGATTCGTCTCGGCCTATGTTGTTATAATACTTGAAATAGATTTGCTAAGCCTTTATTTTCGGCAAACATTGCGGATTCTCCACTGGTATATTGATTGAAAGTATGCTGTGAAACTTTTGGAACAGTAAAAAGATATGTTTGCCTTCATTAATAATTAATAACTTGTTTTGTTTTTGCCATCCGCGTTTGTTTTTGTTCTCACTAAAAATGTTTAACCCCGACTATTTAAAAATTCATTTGGGTTTTTCAGGTTTGTGTGTTGGTCCGTTATACTTCCGGATGGCAATGTTGTTAAAATCCTTGGCCAAGCGCATTCTATCTATAAGCGTTAACAATAGCCAATATTTTTCATCAAAACATATAACTAGAAACATTTAGACATTGAGTTGTCCGGGGATGGGGTGTTTTTTTTTTAATTCAGAAAAAATGAGTGAGCAGCACTTATTTTGGTAACAAAAAGATATGAAGTGGTAGAAAAGTGCCAGAAACAATAGAGAAAAAAAAATTTTTTTTTGGGCGGGTGGTGGTTTTGAACCTGCGACCTTATTGGTCGACAACTCCGCCTGGCAGGTGAAAATTGTGTCGGTGGATAGCTCACACGTAGAGCCACGCTCTCACCTGCCAGGCGGAGTTGTCGTACCAATAAGGTCGCAGGTTCAAACCCCACCACCGCCGCGAAAAAAATTTTTATTCTCTATTGTCTTCTGGCACTTTTCTACTCACTTCATATCTGTTGTTACCTAGGTGTATCGTGGCCTTCGTTAACTTATTGATGCTATGCGTTTAAGTAATATGCCCACAACATCCGTCAGCCAAACGAAACATACTAACACACATAACGATGTTATGTAACCTTTCACGTTATATTCTGATTGATATAATTTAGTGAGAACTAATTACGAACAATCTGTCTAAAATAATAACAAATAGATGAGTGACGTCCAAATCGTTGTTTCGATTGATACCAAGCGTTAGGTAAAATACTCAGAACAGCCATCAGCCGGATATAATACGCTACCACACAATGAACATTGCATATACTGTGTTTTTTTAAAACAATGGCAGTATGTGTAACCTTGAACGTTTATAGTCTGATATTCATTATCTAGCGAGAACTAATCACCAAAACGGCTGTCTAAAAACAGTAACAAAGAGCTAAGTGACAAAGCAATTTCTTTACATCTATATCTACTCCCCCCCCCCACCCGTGGAAAAAAAATTGAACAATTCATACATGCCATAGGGTCTAGCTGAAGTGTAATGATTTCACTCGTCGTACAAAGAGGAATGACTAGGGCTTATTTACAATAAAAATACATTTATTTTAAACCCAGCATTGACAAATTTTAAAACGCATTCGGGTATTCTTAGATAAATGACGTAAAGAGAAATGTAAAAGACGGATAAAATTACATTTCTAAATTCCTCTAATTATTACGTGTAGACGATTTTAGAATGTGTAGGAGTGAGGAAAGAATTAGAACTGACGGACCGCCTTTTCCCTCTTCCTTATTGGTTTTCTGTGTAGTTTTATTCATTCACTTATTTATTTATTTGCATCTCATTCGTGTTTCTCTCATTGTACATCCCATCATCATCATCATCATCATTGTCATCACCATCATCATCATCATCATCATCATCATCATCATCATCATCATCATCATCATCGTTATCAAAATCCATCGCTTTTAATTTATACCACGTCGCCCACTTCCGTTTAAAGTGGATTGCCAATCACAGTTCGAGGCAAACCAGTAATATCTACACTGCACTTTTTTGGCCGGAATTTAAACTCCAATTCTACCGATATACGAAGATCGGTCTCAACGTGTCAAAAAATCTTCAAATCTGTAAAAACATTAAAAATTTTTTTGACATATTATGGATTCATATCAATATTTAATAAGAATTGTTTTCTGGCTGAATGAAAAAAAAACACGTTTTGCCATTGTAAAGCGGTATAGAACTACCGTATTTTGAAAAACATACCAACAGTAAAAAAAATGGCTAAAAACTCTCCAAAATGAGACTTCGAAGTCCCAGGTTTAGAGTTTTTGCCAAGATGAGGGACGTGTTTTCTGGCCTTGATCTTTCAGAGTACGACCGTTAACTGTTTAAAATGACCCTCATCTTGTAAAAAACAAAAAAACAAAAAAAAAAAAAAAATACAAAAACAAAAACAACTGGAATAAAAATCTGGGACTTCACGAAGGAAGTTCCAGTTTCGAGAGTTTTTGACAAGACAAGGGTCATTGAAGTCCCAGGTTTTAGAGATGTTGTCAAGATAAGGGTCATTTTAATCAATCTATGTTTGGAAGACGAAAGGAAGTTCCAGATTTGAGAAATTTTGACAAGAAGAGGATCATTTTAATCGATCAAGTTTGTGGACGAGTTTTCTGCAAAGTTCGTTTTTTGTTTTTTTTTG
>NW_027626504.1:0-6009 GCF_034508935.2 Berghia stephanieae
CCTGCTTCGTTGCAGTCTCGGTAGCCCCATTCGTGATGGTGGCTATTAAAGTCTCCCAGACAGATGTAAGGATGGCTGACCACCGGTTCCGGTGGTGTAGTCCAAGTCGCTCTAGGTGGTTTGTAAATATTATACAAACACAGTCCACCTACTTCCACGGAAATTCGGTTCACCGCATTGTTACGCTCTCTATGACCCTTACCTTCGTTGGCTCTTCAGCGTAAACGCTAACCCCTCCTTTGAGCCTCGAAGTGTCCTCGCGTTGGACCACCGTATAGCCTGGGATCTGGAAGATTGCGCGCCTGAATATAGGTGGGTCTCCTGTAACAGGAGAATGTCTACGCTATGAGCGGCCAGTAGCTTTGACAAAAGCTCATTTTTTGTCATAGTCTTGACTCTCGATGTTCAAGGACAACATATGCGTCAGGTCGCTATCCCCGACATCGCATTTTCTGTTCGGCAGGCCGCGAACCGAAGGTGTGGAGGGACGCTTGGTTTCTTTTCGAACGTGCCGACGACCCTGGCGACACGAACGCGGTATTATTTGGCTAGGCGGCAGACCGCTTCGCCATTGACTGTGCTGTATTGGAAACATCATATCAAGTACATAAGTGTGGCGCCCGGGATAGCGGCTGCTATTCCGGCACCGGGTTGGATCAAATTTAGTCACACACCGGGGCGAGCAGCTCAGGTGGCTCGTTCGCTCGATACCCGGGATGGTCTCGTGACGGTCAACAGGGATTTACACCTTTGCCCTCCTGTGTGGCTCAAGCCCCCTCACCAGCTGCAAGGTAAGGATCCACGGGGGGGGGGGGGGGGGGGGTCACTCATGGCTAAACTCCGCCCAGAAACGATTTCATAAGTCCGACCATAACCATGGTTCAATCTGTTGTTCTCGTGAATTTTCTGATCGAAGAACGACTGGCTATTGAGCATTTCATGCCAGGGCTGTTTTTGTTTTTAAGGGTTTTGCAGCGCTTGCAACACATTAAGGTCATATCAGTATCAACGCCAGTAAAAAGGAAGAAAATGGGATAGTAAAAAGATCTAGAATTACAATTAAAGCACTCAAGAAAAGATAAGACAAAGGGGAATTGGTTCAAATAGGAAACATGTAAATTCCAAGAGCACACTATCAAAGTACTTAAAGATCACCTAAAGGTCTCACCCAGACACTAGCACAAGATCCCACTAATGTTGTTTTTAAAGGTTTTACGGCGCTTGCAACACATTAAGGTCATATCAGCGCCAGTAAAAAGGAAGGAAATAGGATAGTAAAAAGTTCTAGAATTACAATTAAATCACCCAAGAAAAGGTAAGACGGAGAGGAATTGGTTCAAATAGGAAACAGGTGTAGATTCCAAGAGCACACTATCAAAGTACTTAGTTTGAGATCACCTAAAAGTCTCATCCAGACACAAGCACAGGTCCCCACTAAGAGGAATACACTCAAATGTTTACCAAATATATATAATATATGTAAACAAAACATAATACAGTGCATAACAGAGAATTGATTTACCAGGGAAAAAAATATAATCTTCCAAAACTAACTATACATTTGACTGTTTCCATCTCAGCTAGGGCCAGAACAAAAACAAGTAATCTCATTCCAAGACAAAGACAGAAAGCAAGTTGGAAAACAGATATAGGGGTATAGAAAACGCAGTAAGTATGTATCTCCCTGCCCACTATGGGAGGTCAGGAACCCCGCCCAGGATGCCAGGACTAACTGACGACTTAATGTCAATCCAGATCAAGGAAAGACTAGAGCAACATGGAAAGTGAAAACAGGCATGGAGAAGAGAAGACACAGCAAGTGACCTCTATATCACATGGGAGGTCAGAAGACTTTAGCACCAGCAAAATGGAAGAGGGAAGGACACGATGGGTTTATTTCAGTTCAAAGAAACATAAAAAGAGATCCAGTCAAATGGAAGCAAAAAAAAAACAACAAAAAAACAACATCAATAGAAATAAATAAATGTACAACACACAAGCAAAAGTTCAAATGTATTTTATTAATTAAATATTGTACAATAAAAAGTGAAACATGAAAAAAGAAGGTTGAACAGGCAAAATGACATACAACAGCTTCTCACGAACTATTTTTTTTGTTTTTAAGGGTTTGCAACACATTAAGGCCATATCAGCGCAAGTGAAAAGAAAGAGAATGTAAGAGTAAAAAGTTCTAAAATTACAATTAAAGCACCCGAGAAAAGGTAAGACAAATGGGAATTGGTTCAAACAGATGTAGATTCCAAGAGCACACTACCAAAGTACTAAGTTTGAGATCACCAAAAAGTCTCATCCAGACACAAACACAGGTCCCCAATATTAAGAATGCACTCAAATGTTTACAAATAATCAATTACGAAGTGGCTACCCGTACTTAAGGACGGGTAGACTGGCAGGCTAGACGTCATTAAGTACGGGGAGCATAGGAGTCTAGCCGTACTTATTCTGGGGCCTTGACCCCTGGTCGTGTCAAAGATCACATCCGGTAAGTCGACCGTGGTGGGCCGTGGCGCCAACCCATGATTGTTTTCTCCCGATTTACGAGCATCATCAATTTCAATACGTAGTATTTCAATAATGGCCATCGCTATTGGTGACAATTTTTCATCTTATCAACAATTGCCAACATGCAGTTAAGCAATTGGAGACTGAGACTGACACCATTTTTATTCGTCAGGATTCTGTAAAGGTAAGAATTTGTCTTTTCTTCTTTTCTTTTAAAAAAAATTCTCAGTCAAGGCTAGGACTAGGACAGTAAAAAGTATTCGAGCGGTGGCGATATTTATGAGATATAATATGAATGAATGAGAATGTAATTGTTTTGTAATATCAACACGCCTTACTGACTGGCGCGTGTGTCTTGTGTTCTGCATTCCAATGTGATCTTTATATGGATTAATCCTTAGATGATTTTATTCCTAGAGTACTTGTGTAACTGTAAATGTAACAACTGGGGGGGGGGGGGGGGGGATTTTTTGTGTGTTTAACATCAATCACATTATTAGTTTATGAGATTAACTATAAATCATAATTGACCACCAAATTATTTTTAAACAAATGAAAAATGGATGTCAACAACAACAAAAAATTCTAAGTGGTATGGGTTAGCGAATCAATTATATATTTTTTTTCAGAATTTGATCAATTTACAAAATTCGACTATTTACTTGTTCCATATATATTGATTATACTTTGGAATTTTGATGGACGTTGTCTGAAAAATTAGCTTGTTTATCAAATTAAAGAAAGATTTTGTTTTTTCTCAAAATTCCATTTTGCATCATTTTCTGATTTTCTAACATTCTTCATTCATATCTGGATTATTTTCCATCAGATTGTCTTCAAATTTGTCAGAATCTTTCGTATGATGGGTTTTGCATCATGATGGCTTTGACTTTGGGCTAAACTAAAATTTAGTCGTTTGAATTTTTAAATTGGATTTTTTCCCTGTCGTTTCATGAGTGCCATATTTTCAATCGTAATCGAAAAACAATTCCTTAAATAATTTTTTCAAGACTTGCTAAACCTATCCATCATGATGTTGCTCTTGCTGTAGGAAACATTGTGTGTAAATTTGGAAGGTATCCGTTGGGTTTTGGTGCATCACTGTAGGAATTTATTTTTTGGGGGTGAGAGAATGAGTAAAGAGCCTTTTACAAGAAATCACTCGAACCCAGGACCTTCCGATATGAAAGCAAGTGTCATACCATAAGACCACATTGCTGCACATTTAATTTTTTTTATGGTGTGTGTTCGTCATCAAATTAGACCTCCTACCACCTAAAAGCAACAGGGGAATACCAATATTGGCATTGCAATAAACAAAACGGATTTTTACCCTTTTAAGGTGAAATATTTCCTAGCTCAGATGGTTTGTTTAAGCGGACTGTAGTGCGTTCCACTGTGGAATTTTTTTTTTTTTCATAAAATTGTATTCACTGTCAGTGGTGACTTATAATTTTACTGCCTAGTTTTGATTTCCATTACACACTATCCCTACCACTACCGCCAGTGCTTTTACAGACTGAGTCCCTATCATCAGGGCTATTACGCACTGAGTCCCTACCACCAGCGCAATTAGCCATTGAGTCCCTACCACTAGTGCTATTAGCCACTGAGTCCCTACCACCAGTGATTTTGTAGACATTGAGTCCCTACCATCAGTGTTATTAGCCACTGAGTCCTTACCACCAGTGATTTTGTAGACATTGAGTCCCTACCATCAGTGTTATTAGCCACTGAGTCCTTACCACCAGTGATTTTGTAGACATTGAGTCCCTAACATCAGTGTTATTAGCCACTGAGTCCCTACCACCAGTGATTTTGTAGACATTGAGTCCCTACCATCAGTGTTATTAGCCACTGAGTCCTTACCACCAGTGATTTTGTAGACATTGAGTCCCTCCAGTGTTATTAGCCACTGAGTCCCTACCACCAGTGATTTTGTAGACATTGAGTCCCTACCATCAGTGTTATTAGCCACTGAGTCCTTACCACCAGTGATTTTGTAGACATTGAGTCCCTCCAGTGTTATTAGCCACTGAGTCCCTACCACCAGTGATTTTGTAGACATTGAGTCCCTACCATCAGTGCTATTAGCCACTGAGTCCCTACCACCAGTGATTTTGTAGACATTGAGTCCCTACCACCAGTGTTATTAGCCAGTAAGTCCCTACCACCAGCGCTATTAGCCACTGAGTCCCTACCACCAATGTTATTAACCATTGAGTCTATACCACCAGTGCTATTTGCCATTGAGTCCCTACCACCAGCACTATTGGTCACTGAGCCCCTACCACCAGTGTTAATTAGCCTTTGATCCCTACCATCAGCCATTGAGTCCCTACCACTAGTGCTATCAGTCATTGAGTCCCTACCACCAGTGCTTTTAGTTTTAGACATTGAGTCCCTACCACTAGAACTATCAGACATTGAGTCCCTAACTAGAGCTATCAGTATCAGCCATTGAGTTCCTGCCTGCGACCAGTGCTATTAGACATTGCGTCCCTACCACCAGTACAATTAGTTACTGAGTCCCTACCACCAGTGCTATCCAGCCATAGAGACCCTACCACCAGTGCTATTAGCCACCGAGTCCCCACCACCAGCGCATTTAGTCATTGAGTCCCTTCCACCAGTGCTATTTGCCATTGAGTCCCTACCACCAGTGCTATTAGCCACTGAGTCCCTACCACCAGTGCAATTAGCCACTGAGTCCCTACAACCAGCGCTATTAGTATTAGCCACTGAGTCCCTACCACCAGTGCTATTAGCCATTGAGCCCCTACCACCAGTGCTATTAGCCATTGAGCCCCTACCACCAGTGCTTTTAGCAACTGAGTCCCTACCACTAGTGCTATCCAGCCATAGAGACCCTACCACCTGTGCTATTAGCCACTGAGTCCCTACCACCAGTGCTATCCAGCCATAGAGACCCTACCACCAGTGTTATGAGCCAGTGAGTCCCTACCACCAGTGCTATTAGCCACTGAGTCCCTCCCACTACCACCAGCGCTATTACTATTATTTCTATTAGCCATTGTCATTGAGTCCCTACCACCAGTAATATGTGCCATTGAGTGCTTACCACCAGCGCTATTAGCCTTTGAGCCCTACCACCAGCGCTATTAGCCATTGAGTCCCTACCACCAGTGCTATCCAGCCACTGAGTCCCTACCACCAGTTCTATGTGCCACTGGGTCCTTACCACCAGCGCTATTGGCCTTTGAGCCCCTACCACCAGCGCTACCCAGCCATCAGGGGTGAGAATGACTGGTCACTAAAAAGGAGGAAATTTTTCATCGTGAAGATCATGACCCATCCATGCGACCATAACCTATAAATTTGAATTTCACAAAAAAATTTTGAGATGCGATCCAAGATTTATCTCAGCAATTTCTGATACAACTCGGTGGAATTTCAAAAGTTGAAAGTGTAATTACAACATTTGGTGGTTGTAGTAGGGACGATGATGTGGTGGTGGTTGTAGTA
>NW_027626505.1:5000-6023 GCF_034508935.2 Berghia stephanieae
TATTAAAGTGAGCATGTGCATAGATATTTTTTTTATTCAACTACCATTAACATGTAAAAACTAAAACATTATCTTCAATACTACGCCTTTAAATTGTCTCAGAAAAATGTAATAAATATGCATGGGGTAAAAGTAACCCGGGTAAATTACAATTATAGTCGTGTTAGGGTTGAGTGAGTTAAAACAAACATAATACAGTGCATAATAGAGAGATGGTTTACAAGAACAAAAAATATTATCTCCCAAAACTCTATAACATTTGACTGTTTCCGCTGCCCTCCCAACCAGGATCCGACCAGGGCCAAGACAAAACATAATCTCATTCCAAGACAGAAAGCATGTTGGAAATTAGATATAGGGGCCGGGGGGGGGGGGGGGGTAGAAGACACAGTAAGGCCTCCCTGTCCACTATAGATAGAATGCGATTGGCCAAGAGTTCACAACATTGCCATCCGGAAGTAATAACGGACCAACACACAAACTCTGTGTAACCATGAACTTTTATAGTCTGGTTAATACAGTTTAGTGAGAACAACTCACAAACGCGGATGGCAAAAACAATAACAAAGGCCTGAGTGACGTCATCTGCATACTGTCTATAGATAGTATGCAGATGACGTCACTCAGGCCTTTGTTATTGTTTTTGCCATCCGCGTTTGTGAGTTGTTCTCACTAAACTGAATTAACCAGACTATAAAAGTTCATGGTTACACAGAGTTTGTGTGTTGGTCCGTTATACTTCGGATGGCAATGTTATGAGTTCTTAGCCAAGCGCATACTATCTATAGGAGATCAGGAACCCCACAGTCTTTATCAAATTATTTTGACTGTGAATACATTTCGAAAAAGAATAATATGCTTCCTATTTTCCCGAGTCAAATCAACTCGGAATAAAAAAAAGTCTTGTGAAATACCACAATCTTGGAACGGAATTAATTGACTTCGAGGCTACACCTCTCTCTCTCTCTCTCTCCCCCCTCTCTCCCCTCTCTCTCTCACTCTCTCTCCCCCCTCAAATTTTTA
>NW_027626506.1:0-6009 GCF_034508935.2 Berghia stephanieae
ATGAATTGATAGAAAAGTGCCAGAAGAAAAATTTAGAGAAAAAAAAATTTTTTCGGGGGGGGTTTGGGGGGGTTTTTTAAACCGGGCACCTTATTGGTAGGGAAAACCCCCGCCGGGCCGGGTGAGAGCGGGGCTCTACCGGTGAGCTATCCCAAAAACAAAAATTTTCGTTTAAAACCCCAAAATCATTTCTAGATCCCTCTCTAAACCCCTTCTGGGACCGCCGATTCGTTCCCCACCACCATCGGGGAAGTTTTTTGACCAGCATTTAAAGGGTTTAATACCAATTTTCTAAACACAAACATAAAACAAAAAAACGATTGAGACATTGAGTATCCCCCGGGGTGTATGGGGTGAATTTTTAATTCAAAAAAGGTGAGTGGAGCAGGCACTTATTTGGAAACCAAAAAAGATATGAAGTGAGTAGAAAAGTGCCAAAAAACAATGAGAAAAAAAATTTTTCGCGGGGTGGGGGGTTTTGAACCGGGCGACCTTTTTTGGTACGACAACTCCCCCCGGGCCCAGTGGGGGAAGGGGGCCTTTTTTGTGACCCCCCAAAACGAACAAAAAAAATTTTTCTTTTAAAACCCAAGTCTTTCTAGCCCTTTTTCTTTTTCACCCACTTCGGGGCCCCCCCTCCGGGGTTTTAAAAATTTTCCCACCCCAAAAAACCACCGGAAAAAACCCAATACTAAAAAATGTCCCCAATTTCTTTCTAGGTTTAAAAATTTTTGTGTTGAGAAAAAGGGCAAATAAGCTTAACTGCTGGTCAAAATACTTCGCGATGGGGTGGGCAAAACGAACCCGGGGGTCCCAGAAGTGGGTGAAAAGGGGGATCTAGAAATAAATTGGGTTTTAAAACAAATTTATTTTTGTGTTCGGGAAGCTCACAGGGTTTAGAGCCACGCTCCACCTGCCGGGGGAGTTTTTCGAACCAAAAAATTTCGCGGGTTAAAAACCCCACCACCGCCGCGAAAATTTTTATTCCTATTGTTTTCGGGTTTTTTTCTACCACTTCATATCTTTTTGTTACCAACATAAGTGCCTGCTCCACTCCCCTTTTCTAAATTTAAAAATTCACCCCATCCCCGGGAGCATACTAAATTTGTCCCAATCTTTCTATTTTTATATGTTTTGTTGAGAAAAATTGGCTATTAAGCTTAACTGCTGGTCAAAATACTTCGCGATGGTGGTGGGCGAACGAATCGCGGTCCCAGAAGTGGGTGAGAGAGGGATCTAGAAATGACCTTGGGTTTGAAACGAATATTTTGTGTTCGTGGATAGCTCACACGGTAGAGCCACGCTCTCACCTGCCAGGCGGAGTTGTCGTACCAATAAGGTCGCAGGTTCAAACCCCACCACCGCCGCAAAAAATTTTTATTCTCTATTGTCTTCCTGGCACTTTTCTACTCACTTCATATCTTGTTGTTTGACTTTTAATTCTGATTTTAGGTGCTGGGTCAAAATTGACTAAAATTATCACAATAGCTATAGTCCGTTCCACAACCCGTGTGCACCCGTTGACGTGGATATCTTCACAACCTGCTGATGGATTTTAATGATAGTTGGCTCGAACATTAGAATTGTTAGTGACATTAAGCCGATTTTTTTGCATCAGTTACAGTGTCATACTTTAGAATCTTTCTCTTACGGTTATATAAAAAGAAGGGTCTGGGATGAGTGAACATTTTTGGTGTTTTACAATACAATGTTATCCCCAGTGAATTGTGTTTGTGATAACGATCGCTAAACTCGCCCACAGCTGACCAGGGTTTCCATTTCACGAGAGATTCATGTGCACTACTCACTATTATTGCCATCTTGAAATTCCATATGACACAGCAAAATGTACACTTTGTACACACTTGACATAAACAATGTTACAATTTAATATTTGAAAGCCAGGCGTAGCTATCCGGTTGTGAATTCTACATTCATTACAAAAAAATATGGATTAAACATGCACATTTGTCACAGAAGAAAATTTACAAGTATTTCTCCAGAGAGGAAGCGGCTGAATTCTTTTTCATGACATGCGGCAAATAGCAGTATGGCTTACAACCAGGAACTCAGAGGGGAGAGGTCAAATTAATAAATGTTTATGTCATAATATTCTTCAACAGTCGTAAAGTCACTTCCTTCCTAATGACGCATGGTAACCTAGTAACACTGGCTCTAAAACTATCGGAACAATGGCGGACGCCCGTATGAAATATTTCTCCGGCGAGCATAAAAGCGTTTCCAGAGGAAAAAACACATAAATTTTGATCATGATTTGACTTTTACACATTCTAATCACAAGGCATATGAAAAGTTCTAGCCAACATGAAGAAGAAAAAGTAATGATTTCTTTGTTTAGAACCAACATGGCCGCCGTTGCCCGGCGGCGTGACATCAGACAACTGAATCCAATTATGCATCTCTTGCATTTGAAAACATCCTTTGAAAGATATACTGTACAAAACTTAAATGGGATCTGGTGTTAAAGAAGTTTACATCCAGTGATATTTCACATTAATACATTCATGATCCCCCGCCCCCCCCCCCCCCCTTTCCAGCGAACATATTTAATGAATGGATAACACGTAGCGTAATCGATGGGTGACCAGGGGATTTCGTGACAATGTCTTGTCCGACCTTTATGAGATGTATTGCTCAACATTGGTCGGGTGTTATGTCTTTGTGAAAGGCATTTCTCCTCGTACTGTCGGAGACGGCGTAACAATTCGAAGACTCCCATGTTTTTTAACATTTATGTCTTTGTCCAAAAATGTATAAGCACCTAACGAATTGCTTGTGTCGTCCAATGTATTATTTGGCCGTTGCCCACAAGGAAGACGATATCGTATAAACAATGCTGTGAAGTACTAGTTAAATGCTATCTATAATTAAACTATTCAAACAACCCAAAATCATTTGTTAAGCTACGCCGCTGAATGCAACTTTGTTATGATTATTTCCCAACTGAAAAGAAATCAACACACATTACTCTAAACATCTTAAAGTTTGAGTTATATTTTATTGCAAACGATGAAAAGCTCAAAGGAATTCGTCATTATGATGAAACCGTTTGGTCAATCATTATCGGCATTCAAATTCGTAATGTCACTTAAGTTATCTGCCTGCATGCAAAAATATCACGGCTCCCAATTTCGTAACTTTGGAGGAAATTGCAATATTCCGTGCACACGGACTTGGAACGGACGATATCAACAAAACAATCACCATACTCGTTGTTTTTATCTATATATCACATCCACCACTACCAACGCCACTACAACCAACCACCACAATCACAACTACAACGATCACTACCACCACACACTAACATCGTCACCATCCACAAACTTCATTGCATTACCATTCTTCATCATCATCATCATCATCATCATCATCATCATCATCATCATCATCATCATCATCATCATCAGAAGCAGCAGCAGCAGCTGCATTAGCAACAGCTGCTGCATGGGCAGCAGCAACAGCAACAATAACAACAATAACAACTACAACTACTACTACTACAACTATTACTACTACTACTACTACTCACTACTACTACTACCTACTACTACTACTACTACTACTACTACTACTACTACTACTACTACTACTACTACTACTACTACTACTACTACTACTACTACTATTACTACTACCACCACAGCTACCACTACTACTGATTCTCCACGCTTCTTCTACTCGTCTCCTCCTCACCATCGTCATCACATCATGATCATTTTTCATCATTATTTCATCATCATCATCATCATCATCATCATCATCATCATCATCATCATCATCTTCATCATCCATCATCAATCATCATCATCATCATCATCATCTTTATCATCATCCTCGTCATCATTATCATCATCATCATCATCATCTCATCATCATCATCAGCACAGCAGCAGCAGCAGCAGCAGCAGCAAGAGCAACAATAACAACAACAACAACAACTATTACTACTACGACGACTACAATACTACTACTACTACTACACTACTACTACTACTACTACTACTAACTGCTACTACTACTACTACTACTACTACTAACTACTACTACTACTACTACTACTACTACTACTATTACACTACAACAACAACAACAACCCTGCTGCTGCTACCACCACTATTGCTTCTCCACACTTCTTCTACTCCTACTCCTCCTACTCCTCCTCACCATCATCATCATCGTCATTATCATCATCATCAGCATCATACATCATCATCATCCTTCTCTCCCGCCTCGTGATCACCCTACTTTCCTTTTGTTTACCATGTACTCTTCTATTATCTCTATCCTCATAAACTGACAAATAAAAGCAATTACTCTAAAAGCTCTTCACATAATAATAACAAACTCGCAACAACAACTTCAATAAAACAACAAAACAACAGCAACAACAACAATGAAAGCAACAACAACAGCAACAACAACAACAACAACAACTACTACTACAAGAGCAAAAACTTCAACAACAAAAGAGAAGACACCCCACGGTATATTCTATGCCTTTAATGTCTCTTGAAATTTAAAACCCCCCCCCCCCCCTCAACCCAAAAAAAAAACACAAAAAACCCAGAAATACCGACGAGCACTATGACAATTGTCATGTCACATTTTAACTGTTTGGCGGAAGTCTAAAAATAGGAAAGTGATGGTCCATTTTTGCCACTAGTCATGTTGTTTTATTTCTGTCTGTCCCATACTGTTTTATGCAGTTATTTTGAGTCAGTTTATGATTTGTTACAAATGGAAAGCACTCAACAAAGATTGTCAGTAGTTATGGCGTACGGAGATAAAAGGGTTGTACCGAATGTAAATTGGAAAATCATCGTATCTCTGCTGTCTGATAACAAAACAGATTTTTTTTCCTTTCTTGGCCATACAACTTTTATGTCAAATCTCAAAATTGTCAATATTTTTTTCAAATCTAAGAGCTTTTCTAGACGTTTATATCTTGTTCTGGAATTTCTTTGTTTTTAATGTGTTTTGCCTGTTAATGGCACATTTGGTATTAATTGGATTATTTAATGGCGAATGCCATATTTTTCACACTAGATTTGGTTTGAAAATTATCGTTGACACAACTCAGCTGGTTGGGTTTGTTTCCCTCATTTTTATTTTGAAAGGTTGGGGGGCGGGGGGGGGGGGGAGGGGGGGGGGAAGAATCGCGTACGGAATAGTCGAATGAGCGCAACTTTCTCTTACCATTCTTCATTGTGATCATGATCAGTAGAAAGACTTCCAGACCTTTGCCTTTGACTTCACGAAGTCCCAGGTTTGAGTGTTTTTTTGCCACGATGGGAGTCTTTTAAATCGGTTAATATTTAAAGGACGAGTTTTCTGGCCAAATTTTTTTTCCAGGGTACGTCAGTTAACTGGTTAAAATCTTCACATTCATTTGTTTTTAGCAGGTTTGATAACAGCCCACATTTCTGGTGGAGAAGACCCTTTCGCCAAGATGTAATTCGTCAAAGGGTAGTCCGTGACGTCATCAAGGGCTTATCAAAACACTTATTGGTTTGATCATTTGATATCAAAACAGTCTTTAATTCTTGTTCATGCTGCCGTGTGATCTAGTTGAATGACGCTCGACTTCGGATCCGAAGGTCCTGGGTTCGAGTCCCACTCCGAGCGGCGCATAGTTGAGTCTTGCAAAACTCTTCCTCACATTCTTCACCGTACTCGGTGAAAATGAGTACCTGACGTTATCAGCTTTGTCTGTGTCGAGAAAATTGTAATATCGCCTTACGGAGTCATGTCTCGCTCTACATTTTAAGCGTTGCTGCTGGCTAGAGACAACATGTAAAGCGCTTTTTTGCACGTATTATTGGATTTTGCGCTTTGTAAAATCTTAAGTTTTGTTCTTTTTCTTTTTTTTGAGGGAGAGCGGGTAAAGCGAAAAAATAATGTTTCTATCAAAAATGTATTTAGTTTTTAACAATCGTCTCTAACAAACATAGGTATTCTGTAAATATAAAATTTTTTCTATTTTTT
>NW_027626507.1:0-5000 GCF_034508935.2 Berghia stephanieae
TCCCGCTAAAGGGTGGTATTAGACAGTAGGCTTTCGTAAAAGCTCACAATTTTGCCATAGGGAAGTATAAGGGGCCCAACACACAAAACTATGTGAACCATAAACTTTTATAGTCTGGTAAATACATTAATGAGAATTATCAAAATGGAAAAAAAAAACACACAAAAAAAAAAGCCCGAGTCAGCCAACTTCATTTATCTATGATAGTATGAAGTTAACGTTATCAAGTCTTTTTTATTTTTTTTTGCCACCGCGTTTATGATACTTTCCTGAACGTTTTAAACCCGACTATAAAATTTCATGGCCAAAAGGTTTTGGTGGGTCCTTTTCACTTCCGAAGGGAATTTTTGTGGCTTCTTCCAAGCGCGTACAATCGAAATTGGGATGTTTTGGGGGGAAAGGCAATGTTTTATAGTAACAAGTAGGGGGAATTTGATCACGCTAATCCAAAAGCCCCTTCTCGCTATTAAGTGAATAATACTTCGGGCCCATTAACCCCACCCATGACCCAGTTTATCCAGGTTTTTTTATGAGGGATTCCAGGGGTCAGTTGGAAGCACACGCAAAAGGCCCGAGTTTTTCCCTTTGGAAATCGAGATTTCTTCCCCCCCCCCCCGCCCCCCTCATGTCCCCCCATTTTGATTACGTATCTGGGTTGTGGAAAAAGGGGAAAGTGCTTTGCAATAGTTTAGGCCCCACCCAAAGGAAAAACGAAAAATTGATTGTCTGTTTCACGCTATAATCCCGGAAATACTCCCCCACAACAAATGGCTCTGAAGGATTTTAAAACAACATTCCTTTCCTTTTAAAATATTCTTAACCAAAATGTATGGGTTAAGCTTGACTTCAAATTAAAGCGCTTTAACGCACATTAAAGCACATCAAAGCGCTTTAAATTTACCCCAAAGCAATCAAAGCACTTTAAAGCACTTTAAAACATCCTCGACATTTCCTTTTGAGACGATTTGACACAAATTTGAAGCCCTGGTGTGGGGAATCCCGATGAGGCACTTTAGTGAAGGGTATTGTATGAGGTTAGACGAAAATGACGCTTAAGGGGCGACTCGCACTGTATGACATAAATATCGGTCCATAGGGCTGCTAGGAGAATAATGAAACATTGCAAAGCGCATTGAGCATTTAATGGGTGAAGTACTCTGTATTCAATTTGTTTATTTAATATTTTACGTGTTTTAAAAATTTCTTTTCAAATTTTTGTGTGGCTAGGGGTCTTGTGGTATGACCTCGCTTTGGATCGGAAGGCCCGGGGTTCGAGTCTCGCCGGCGCATAGTTGACCCCGGGAAAAGACTCTTTAGGTACTCACATTCTCTCCCCGACTCGGTTTAAAATGAGTACCGGCCTCAACAGCTTGTCCTAGCTCTGTCGGAAACAATTGTAGTATCGCCAAACAGTCGTCATGTCTCTTTTCAATTTGTTACGGTTTGCTGTTTGGCAGGTACCTTTTGTAAAGCGCTTTGAGCACATAATTTAGTGGATATCGCACTAATAAAAGCACTAGTTTCTAAAAAACTCCTCCTCTTTGCTTGCTTAATTTTGTGGTAATGGTATGACACGTGCCTTCAAACCAGTAGTCCGAAGTTCCAGCCCCGCTCTGAGACGCAAAGTTGAGATCTTTGGGAAAAAAAGACTCTCTGTTTATATTCTTCACCCACTCAGGTGTAAAAAGAACATTTGGCCTTTTATAGTGTTGTCTGCGTCGAAAAACTTGTAATATCGCCTTTAAATTTCCGGGGGTCATTTTTCGTCCTACGTATTTTAAGAGCTGCAGTTAGTTAAGGGCTCCTTGCGACGTGTACATTTATACAGGTCTGACAGTTTGGACATTTAAACAAATTTCCAATACAACAGTGAGCCATAATGAATTGGGTTTATCAGACCTGAAAATAAGTGCACGTCGACTCCTTGTAAAGCGCATAAAGGGACGTTTAGTGGATGTTGCTCTATATGAAAAGTATAAGGTTCTTTTTGTCTTCCGACAGGCGACCATTTGGCTGGCGTGTACATTTTTTACCGGCCACAGTCCAAACTGACCCAACCCATCTGGACAGAGAAATACGTGAGCTGTCATGTGATTTGACGTTCTTTGGAATGGGCTGTTTTCTGGCTTACAACATTGTACAGGTGATTGGGGTGTGATGGTGGTGGTAGTTGTGGTGGTGGTGATGATGGTGGTGGTGAAGGGTGTTTTCTTGCTTACAACATTGTACATGTGATGGTGGTGGTGGACATGATGTTGATGATGATGATGATGATGATGATGATGATGATGATGATGAGATGAGGATGATGATGATGATGATGATGATGATGATGGCGATGGTGATGATATTGATGATGATGATGATATTGATGATGCTGATGATAATGATGATGATGATGATGATGATGATGATGATGATGATGGTGATGATGATGATGATGATGATGATGGTGATGGTGATGGTGATGATATTGATGATGATGATGATAAATTTATGATGATGATGATGATAATGTGATGAGATGATGAAGATGATGATGATGATGATGATGATGATGATGATGATGATGATGGGTGAAAGATGATGATGATGATGGGATGAAAGTGATGATGATGATGATGATGATGATGACGATGATGATGATGATGATGATGATGATGATGATGATGATGATGATGATGATGATGATGATGGTGATGATGATGATGATGATGATGATGATGATGATGATGATGATGATGATGATGATGATTTTTTATATAACTAGGCCTAGGTCTTCCTCTTCTTCGTTTGCCCTCCATTTCTCCATGTACCACACCTTTGTGCATGGGTTTTTGTCATATGTGACTGAAACTGAATAAAGGGGTATAATAATCAAAATCCCTTTTATCACCCTCTCTCCTCTCTCTCTCTCTCTCTCTCTCTCTCCCCTCTCTCTTCTCTCTCTCTCTCTCTCTCCCAAGGGGTTTCTGTGTTCTGTGTTTGCCTTCAAAGTGAGGCAACTCCCGGACAACTTCAACGAATCCAAGTTCATCTCCATGTGCGTCTCCACGACACTTTTGATCTGGTTGGCCTTCATCCCCACCTACTTCACGGCCGACAGAGAATACATCCGACATTATTTGCTGTCCACCGCCCTCATCATGAACCACTCCGTAGCCCTGATCTTGTTGTTTATCCCAAAAATTTACGCCGCCATTTTTTGGACAAGGGGGCTGGAAACTTTTCGAACAACAGATCTTAACGTGAAAATAAATTGCATTCACAAGATTTTTAAAAAAAATGGTTTAGTTACAAGACTTTGTGCGCGTGTTTGTCAAGCAAAATTGCCAATTTGGAGTTTTTAATGAAATTCCAAAATCTGATTTTGATGTTGCACAGTAGATATTTTGCGTCATTTTTTAAATTTCCAATACAACAATGAGCCCATAAATGAATTGGGATATCAGACCTGCAAATATGTGCACGTCGGCCAAGGCAGATACTGGAACCTTTTTAGAAATAGATGTTAAATTGTACAAAAATTCGCATTCACTAATTTTTTTTCTTAAATGTGTTAAGGTAAAACAACACGCTACAAGCTAGGATTGCCAATTTGGAGTTTTTTAATACCAAATTCCAAAATCTTGACCTTTTGTTAATCCGTTTGGCATAGCAGATAGTAGCCTTAACAATATACTTTTTTGAAATATGTTTCAATTATGAAGCAATCCATAATCTTGTATCAATCAGAGTGGCCACATTCTAATTAATATCTTGACGTTTTTTTAAAAGCCATTTCGCACACACTGTAATTCAGTTTAGCATTTCGGCCTTCATCCCCACCTACTTCACGGCCGACAGAGAATACATCCGGACATTTTTGCTTTCCACCGCCCTCATCATGAACCACTCCGTAGCCCTGATCTTGTTGTTTATCCCAAAAATTTACGCCGCCATGTTTTTGGACAAGGGGCTGGAAACTTTTCGAACAACAGATCGTAACATGAAAATATATTTGGATTCACAATTTCTTTAAAAATATCGTTAAGTTACAAGACAATCTGCGCGCGTGTGTCAAGCAAACTTGCCATTTGGCCTTTTTAATACCAAATTCCCAAAATCTTCACGTTTTTTTTATCCGTTTGGCATGGCAGGTAGTAAGTAGCCTTAACAATATTCTTTATTGAAATATGTTTCAATTGTGAAGCAATCCTTAATCTTGTATCAAACAGAGTGGCCACATTCTAATTAATATCTTAACGTTTTTTAAAAAGCTATTTCGCACACACGGTAATTCAGGTTTAGTATTTTGGCCTTCAACTCTACATACTTCACGACTGATAGAGAATACATCCGACATGTTTTTGGACAAAGGGGCTGGAAACTTTTCTAACAACAGATCGTAACGTGAAAATGATTTGCATTCACAAGTTTTCAAAATAAAAAGATGGGAGAACAGCTGGAAGCATGAAAAAGTGGGGTCTGGCTGAGACTAGCTTGTGTACATGTGGACGCCCAGAGCAGACGATGAGTACATCCTTAGAGAATGCCAGATGGGCCAGCTACACTGGCCACGACCTAAGAGTCTGCTCGACAGATGCTGTGGAGTGGTTTTGGAGTTGGAGCGACAAGCTATGATGATAAAAAAGATATGGTTTAGTTACAAGACAATCGGCACGCGTTTGTCAACAAATTGCAAACTTGGCGTTTTTAATGAAAATTTCCAAAATCTGATTTTGTTTTTTATCCCAAAACGTTGGAAAAGACCCTGGGAAATGTTTATAACAGTAGATGTTAAAGTGAAAAAGTCCACATTCACAATCTCAAATATGTTGTTTTTCCAAGAAAAAAAAATTATTTCGCAATTTTTTAAACAAAGATACTGGAAACTTTTCTAACAATAGATATTACGTGAAAAAAAAATAATATTCACTATTTATTATTTTGTTGTTTATCCATAAAGTTACGCTGTTTTTTGGCAAGGCCTGACGTGTACATATATGCAGGTCTGACAT
>NW_027626508.1:0-6006 GCF_034508935.2 Berghia stephanieae
CATTTTCAAATCTTCATTTTAAACCTTTAGTACCTTCATATTAATTTCTTTGCCTTTGGGAACCCTCTAGGTTCGGGCATATATAATATATGTGTTTGTTTTTTTTTTTGGAACCCTAAGTTCCTTCATATATTTTATATGTGTCATTTTTTTTGGGAACCCCTCAGTTCCGTTTATTTATCTGTTTGCCATTTTTGGAACCCTCGGTTTCCCTTTTTATCCATCTCTTTGCCATTTTTGGAAACCCCTTCGTTCCGTCAAATATAATATATGTTATTATTTTTTTGGAACCCTAAGTTCCTTCAATCTATCTCTTTGCCATTTTTGGAACCCCTCAGTTCCTTCATATTTATCTCTTTGCCATTTTTGGACCCCTCGGTTCCTTTATTTCATCTCTTTGCCATTTTTTTGAACCTCTTAGTACCTTCATATTCATTTCTTTGTCCTTTTGGGAACCCTCTTCAGTTCCGTCATATATAAAGTTTTTATTTTTTTGGAACCCTAAGTTCCTTTATATATTATATATGTGCCATTTTTTGGGAACCCCTCAGTTCCGTTATATATATCTGTTTGCCATTTTTGGAACCCCAGGGTTCCTTTATATTTATCTCTTTGCCCTTTTTTTGAACCTCTTTAGTACCTTCTTATTCATCTCTTTGCCCTTTTTGGAAACCCTTTCAGTTCCCTCATATATAATTGTGTTATTTTTTTTTTGGGGAAACCCTAAGTTCCTTTATATATTATATATGTGCCATTTTTCGGAACTACTCAGTTCCTTCATATTTATTCTCTTTGCCATTTTCGGAACCCCCCAGTTCCGTCATATATAATATATGTTATTATTTTTTTGAACCCTAAGTTTTCCTTCATATTTATATATGTGCTATTTTTTGGAACCCCTCAGTTCCTTCATATCTATCTCTTTGCCACTTTTGGACCCTCGGTTCCTTTAGATTTATCTCTTTGCCATTTTTTGAACCTCTTAGTACCTTCATATTCATCTCTTTGCCATTTTTTGGAACCCCTCAGTTCCCTCATATATATTATATGTTATTATTTTTTTTGGAACCCTAAGTTCCTTCATATATTATATATGTGCCATTTTGGAACCACTCAGTTCCTTCATAGTTATTCTTTGCCATTTTTGGAACCCCTCAGTTCCTTCATATTTATCTCTTTGCTATTTTCAGAACCCCTCAGTTCCGTCATATATAATATATGTTATTATTTTTTTTGGAACCCTAAGTTCCTTCATATATTATATATATGCCATTTTTTGGAACCCCTCAGTTCCTTCATATCTATCTCTTTGCCATTTTTGGGAAACCCCCTCGGTTCCTTTTATATTTACCCTCTTTGCCATTTTTTGAACCTCTTAGTACCTTCATATTCATTTCTTTGCCCTTTTGGGGAACCCTCTCAGTCCCGTCATTTTAATATATGTTATTTTTTTTTGGAACCCTAAGTTCCTTCATATATTATATATGTGCCATTTTTGGAAAACCCTCGGTTCCTTTATATTCATCTCTTTGCCTTTTTTGAACTTCTTAGTAACTGAAAATCTTAAATGAAAAAGAACCCCGAGATGTTAAAAAATCTAAATAATAAGATATATTTTTTATAATATATATATATATATATTATATATATTTATATTTTATATATATTTTATATATTATATATATATATTGTTTCAATCAATTTGGAAATGTTATATAATATGGTACAGAAAAACCCAAAGGGATGGCTGTGTTGACTGATTGACTGATTAATTTATTTAATGTTAGATTAATTGACCAATTGATAAAAATGATAATATTTGGTATCGAATTTCCACAAATGAAACGAATTGAAAATGAAATGAATATGTTTATTTGTGTATATTGCAAGCGTGGAAAGAAAAGAGAGAGAGAGAGGGGGAAAGAAAGGAAAAGAAGAGAGAGAAGAGAGAGAGAGAGAGAGAAAAGAGGGAGAGAGAGTGAGAGAGAGAGTGTGTGAGAGAGAGAGAGAGAGAGAGAAAAGAGAAAGAAAATAAGTAGGAGTGAAATATCTGTTTAATTTTATAGTTATCATATAATGGGATAACAAGTGTAACTAAATGACAAATTGCCATATTTAATGGACAAAAAAAGATCAATTATTATTATTATTATTTTATTTTTATTATTATTATTATTATTATTTATTTTTTATTATTATATTATTATTATATTATCATAAAAATCAGCAAATTAAATGCAGAATATTTCGAGCAAAACGACATTCATAAACAACTGGGCCTGAAGAAAGGGGGAATTATGCAACGGTTTATGTTGAAATTATAATGTTTGAAATGTAAACAAATGGAAAAGAGAATCACTAGGTAACCAATAGAAATAGCATTTCCAAAAAGGGAAAGCGTGATTCATATTGGAGAGATAAAATGACAATTGACAAGTGCAAGGAGAAGCAAAAGATTTTGACAACGACAAGAAAAATGGGTCAGTCTGGTAATGGAAAGAAATGGGGATCCATTATCACTAATGCAAGTGGGCGGAGAATGTCATGATTATGACTCATGGTCTGGACAATGTGGGATGCGATGGGTCATTGCCGTTACTGGTAATTTTTATTTACTATTCAAAACATCAAATTATTAAGTTCCCAAAATTCAGTCTAGAGTTAAAATACCAAAAGATAATGAATTTTTTTGATTTGGAAATACTTGTTTTGCAAAATCTGTGACCAAACTGCAACCCTTTCTACTGCGGATTTGCGAGTTCCAGACCTAGATTTGAGATGACTCGACAAATAGGAAAGTCCGGCCAATCATACACTGTGTTCTTTTTGCCCGGTCACTGTAAACCATCATACTGCCCAAATACATTTTAGTGATCTGTAGGCCTCCAGAAAACTAATTGTACTTTTGGTATAAACTTGAAAAACAGACAAATGAATCCCACCGGCTGAAGCACACTTATTTGTATTTCAAATTCATGCGAATGCTGACTACATTACCGTGGACAGGAGGATAACATGTCACTGTGTCCCCAAAATGACAATGAAAGACAAAATGCAAATAAAAACTGGAGCTTGAAAAATTTGAAAACTTCTGCAATGCTATGTTGAAACTAATTAATAAACGATGTGAAAATTTTAACAAGAGACACGACGGGCGAAGAAGTCAACGCGATCAAATTGCCATTTAAAGAATAATGCTTGAAATACAATGGAGAAAAAAGATATCGATTTGAATAGGGACAGGGAAAGGGGAGAATACTTTCACCAAAAAGGGAATAAACTTCAACGGTGATGGTCATTTCTGTTGATGCCACCAAACATAAATGCCGTGTACAATAGCCTCTTACAATGATGCACATATGAGTATGAGCCTGTTTTGGTCAATTCTTGCACCAGCTCAATTTTGTGTGACCCTGGATACCTATGCGACCAACTTGAGCCCGAAGTAAGTAAACTGCAGCCATGTACATTGAAACTATTTTATAATCTGAATTGGGAACAACAGGCTAAAGGGGTAAGAAGTTGTCAGAATCATAACAATGTGATCTACACTAATAATAATAATAATAATAATAATAATAATAATATAATAATAATATAATAATAATAATAATAATAATAATGATAATTATAATAATAATAATAAAAAATAATAATAATAATAATAATAATAATAATAATAATAAATTTAAAAATAATATAATATAATAATAATAATAATAATAATAAATTTAAAAAATCTTTAATCGTCTATATATGGAAATTTGAATGCCTGAAATACAATGGGGAAATATGATGTCATTTTGACAGGAAGGAATCATATAAGAGATATAACCGGTAAAGAAAGTTTTCTTTTTTTTTAAAGTTTCAACATCTCGGTCATTGCATTTATTAAATCTTTAAGAAACAAAAAGTCAAAAAAATCCAAGGATGGTGGTGGTTTTTGATTGGATGCCCCCAAACCTAAATTGCTCGTTTAGTCGCCTTTTAACGACCCAAAGAGCTTACAGTGGCTCAATTCTTAAACCCTCTCAGTTGAGGGATCCCGAAACCACACGGGGGCATTGATTTAAGTTTGTAAACTCCTCAGGTGCTCATGTATAGTTTAACTCGTTTTTTGCCTTTTTCTGGACTCCTCAGTTCCTTCATATTTGTGCCATTTATTTTTGGAACCCTCTGTTCCTTCATATTCATCTCTTTGCCCTTTTTGGAACCCTCTCAGTTCCGTCATACATAATATATGTGTTTTTTGTTTGTTTTTGTTTTTTTGTGAAAGCCCTATGTTCCTTCATATATTATATATGTGCCATTTTCTGGAACCCCTCAGTTCCGTCATATATAATATATGTTTTTTTTTTTTTGGAACCCTAAGTTCCTTCATATATTATATATGTGCTATTTTTTGAACCCCTCAGTTCCTTCATATCTATCTCTTTGCCATTTTTGGAACCCCTCGGTTCCTTTATATTTATCTCTTTGCCATTTTTCGGAACCACTCAATTCCTTCATATTTATCTCTTTGCCATTTTTGGAACCCCTCAGTTCCGTCATATATAATATATGTGTTATTTTTTTTTTTTGGAACCCTGAGTTTCTTCATATATTATATATGTGCCATTTTTTGGAACCCCTCAGTTCCGTTATATATATCTGTTTGCCATTTATGGAACCCCTGGTTTCCTTTATATTTATCTCTTTGCCATTTTTTTGAACCTCTTAGTACCTTCTTATTCATCTCTTTGCCCTTTTTGGAACCCTCTCAGTTCCGTCATATAAATATGTGTTTTTTTTTTTTGGGGGGAAAACCCTTTAAATTCCTTTATATATTATATATGTTTCCATTTTTCGGAAAACCTCAGTTTTCCCTTTATATTTATCTCTTTGCCATTTCGGAACCCCTCAGTTCCGTCATATATAATATATGTTATTATTTTTTTTGGAACCCTAAGTTCCTTCATATATTATATATGTGCCATTTTTGGAACACTCGTTCCTTCATAGTTATCTCTTTGCCATTTTTGGAACCCCTCAGTTCCTTCATATTTATCTCTTTGCCATTTTTGGAACCCTCAGTTCCGTCATATATAATATATGTTATTATTTTTTTTTGGAACCCTAAGTTCCTTCATATATTATATATGTGCTATTTTTTGGAACCCCTCATTTCTTCATATCTATCTCTTTGCCACTTTTGGATACCCCTCGGTTCTTTAGATTTATCTCTTGGGCCCTTATTTGAACCTCTTAGTACCTTCATATTCACTCTTTGCCATTTTTTTGGGAAACCCCCCATTTCCGTCATATATAATATAGTTTTTTTTTTTTTTTTGGAACCCTAAGATCCTTCATATATTATATATGTGCTATCTTTTGGAACCCCTCAGTTCCTTCATAATTATCTCTTTGCCATTTTTGGGAAACCCCCCGGTTCCTTATTTTCAACTCTTTGCCATTTTTTAATCCTCTTAGTACCTTCATATTAATTTCTTTGCCCTTTTGGGAACCCTCTCAGTTCCGTCATATATAATATGTGTTTTTTTTTTTTTGGAACCCTAAGTTCCTTCATATATTATATATGTGCCATTTTTTGGAACCCCTCAGTTCCGTTATATTTTTTCTGTTTGCCCCTTTTGGAACCCCCCGTTCCCTTTATATTCATCTCTTTGCCATTTTTTTGAACCTCTTAGTACCTTGTTATTCATCTCTTTGCCCTTTTTGGAACCCTCTCAGTTCCGTCATATATAATATGTGTTATTTTTTTTTTGGGGGGGGGGGGGGGGGGGGGGGGGGGGGGGGGGGGGGGGGGGGGGGGGGGGGAACCCTAAGTTCCTTATAATTTAATGGCCATTTTTCGGAACTACTCAGTTCCTTCATATTTTCTCTTTGCCATTTTCGGAACCCTCAGTTCCGTCATATATAATATTGTTATTATTTTTTTTGGAACCCCAATTCCTTCATATATTTTATATGTGCCATTTTTTAAATCACTCAGTTTCCTTTTTTTTT
>NW_027626509.1:0-6007 GCF_034508935.2 Berghia stephanieae
TGTAAAGCGCTTTGAGCACGATTGCCTGGCTCGGCGCATAGTTGAGTACTCGATAGAAAGGTTCTTTACTCGCATTCTCTCCCCGTAATCAGATGTAAAACGAATACCTGGCCGTGAGTAGTGTTTTCTCCGTCCTGTCGTGTCCCGCTCTGCACGCTAAGTGTTGCTGTTGGCTGTAGACGCGTTGTAAAGCGCTTTGAGCACGATTGCCTGGCTCGGCGCATAGTTGAGTACTCGATAGAAAGGTTCTTTACTCGCATTCTCTCCCCGTAATCAGATGTAAAACGAATACCTGGCCGTGAGTATGTGTTTTCTCCGTCCTGTCGTGTCCCGCTCTGCACGTTAGAGTGTTGCTGTTGGCTGTAGACGCGTTGTAAAGCGCTTTGAGCACGATTGCCTGGCTCGGCGCATAGTTGAGTACTCGATAGAAAGGTTCTTTACTCGCATTCTCTCCCCGTAATCAGATGTAAAACGAATACCTGGCCGTGAGTAGTGTTTTCTCCGTCCTGTCGTGTCCCGCTCTGCACGCTAAGTGTTGCTGTTGGCTGTAGACGCGTTGTAAAGCGCTTTGAGCACGATTGCCTGGCTCGGCGCATAGTTGAGTACTCGATAAAAAGCCTCTTTACTCACATCCCCACATAATAACAATAATAATAATAATAATAATAATAATAATAATAATATATAATAATAATAATAATAATAATAATAATAATTTATAAGGTCTTGGGTTCGATCCTCGTTCGCGCATACTTTACAGAGTTGGCCCACGGGCCGGCCAACCGTGCCGGGGTTCAAATCCCGGTTTGGGAGCTTTATTCATACGATTTTATCGCCTCGTCGATTCGAGGCTTTACCGCACGGGCGTCCCTGGGGTAAGAAGCTCTCGCTACGGCCGAGAAGGACTCTAGCGCCGGGACGCTCCCCGGTAAGCCCTCCGAGGGCCGAGGGAAAAAAACTTTGGTCGAGCGCATTTCCTCTACGGAGCGAATTTGAATGAAATAAACCCACCACCTATGATCGCACCTGGGACCTCCCCATTGCCGACCGGTTTTGAACTTCGGGGCCCTTCCCGTTAGGGCCCTGTACTCGCTTGGCGGAGTGTTAAACGCGTTCCCGCTACTTCGCTAGAGTCGGGCGATCGACGACTCGGGCTCGATCGAGTTGGCCCACGGGCCGGCCAACCGTGCCGGGGTTCAAATCCCGGTTTGGGAGCTTTATTCATACGATTTTATCGCCTCGTCGATTCGAGGCTTTACCGCACGGGCGTCCCTGGGGTAAGAAGCTCTCGCTACGGCCGAGAAGGACTCTAGCGCCGGGACGCTCCCGCGGTAAGCCCTCCGAGGGCCGAGGGAAAAAACTTTGGTCGAGCGCATTTCCTCTACGGAGCGAATTTGAATGAAATAAACCCACCACCTATGATCGCACCTGGGACCTCCCATTGCCGACCGGTTTTGAACTTCGGGGCCCTTCCCGTTAGGGCCCTGTACTCGCTTGGCGGAGTGTTTAAACGCGTTCCCGCTACTTCGCTAGAGTCGGGCGATCGACGACTCGGGCTCGATCGAGTTGGCCCACGGGCCGGCCAACCCTGCCGGGGTTCAAATCCCGGTTTGGGAGCTTTATTCATACGATTTTATCGCCTCGTCGATTCGAGGCTTTACCGCACGGGCGTCCCTGGGGTAAGAAGCTCTCGCTACGGCCGAGAAGGACTCTAGCGCCGGGACGCTCCCGCGGTAAGCCCTCCGAGGGCCGAGGGAAAAAACTTTGGTCGAGCGCATTTCCTCTACGGAGCGAATTTGAATGAAATAAACCCACCACCTATGATCGCACCTGGGACCTCCCCATTGCCGACCGGTTTTGAACTTCGGGGCCCTTCCCGTTAGGGCCCTGTACTCGCTTGGCGGAGTGTTAAACGCGTTCCCGCTACTTCGCTAGAGTCGGGCGATCGACGACTCGGGCTCGATCGAGTTGGCCCACGGGCCGGCCAACCCTGCCGGGGTTCAAATCCCGGTTTGGGAGCTTTATTCATACGATTTTATCGCCTCGTCGATTCGAGGCTTTACCGCACGGGCGTCCCTGGGGTAAGAAGCTATCGCTACGGCCGAGAAGGACTCTAGCGCCGGGACGCTCCCGCGGTAAGCCCTCCGAGGGCCGAGGGAAAAAACTTTGGTCGAGCGCATTTCCTCTACGGAGCGAATTTGAATGAAATAAACCCACCACCTATGATCGCACCTGGGACCTCCCCATTGCCACCGGTTTGAACTCGGGCCCTTCCTTAGGGCCCTGTAAATCGCTTTGGCGGAGTGATTTAAAAGCGTTTTTCCCCCTACTTTGCTAAGTCGCGTCGACGACTCGGGGTCGATCGAGTGGGCCCACGGCCCGGGCCCAACCTCCGGGGGTTTAAAACCCGGGTTTTGGGGGCTTTATTCATACGATTTTTATCGCTCGCGATTGAGGCTTTACCGCACGGGCGTCCTGGGGGAAGAATCTCCGCTACGGCCGAGAAGGACTCCCAGCGCCGGGACGCCCCCCCCCCCCCCCCCCCCCCCCCCCCCCCCCCCCCCCCCCCCCCCCCCCCCCCCCCCCCCCCCCCCCCCCCCCCCCCCCCCCCCCCCCCCCCCCCCCCCCCCCCCCCCCCCCCCCCCCCCCCCCCCCCCCCCCCCCCCCCCCCCCCCCCCCCCCCCCCCCCCCCCCCCCCCCCCCCCCCCCCCCCCCCCCCCCCCCCCCCCCCCCCCCCCCCCCCCCCCCCCCCCCCCCCCCCCCCCCCCCCCCCCCCCCCCCCCCCCCCCCCCCCCCCCCCCCCCCCCCCCCCCCCCCCCCCCCCCCCCCCCCCCCCCCCCCCCCCCCCCCCCCCCCCCCCCCCCCCCCCCCCCCCCCCCCCCCCCCCCCCCCCCCCCCCCCCCCCCCCCCCCCCCCCCCCCCCCCCCCCCCCCCCCCCCCCCCCCCCCCCCCCCCCCCCCCCCCCCCCCCCCCCCCCCCCCCCCCCCCCCCCAAAAAAAAAAAAAAAAAAAAAAAAAAAAAAAAAAAAAAAAAAAAAAAAAAAAAAAAAAAAAAAAAAAAAAAAAAAAAAAAAAAAAAAAAAAAAAAAAAAAAAAAAAAAAAAAAAAAAAAAAAAAAAAAAAAAAAAAAAAAAAAAAAAAAAAAAAAAAAAAAAAAAAAAAAAAAAAAAAAAAAAAAAAAAAAAAAAAAAAAAAAAAAAAAAAAAAAAAAAAAAAAAAAAAAAAAAAAAAAAAAAAAAAAAAAAAAAAAAAAAAAAAAAAAAAAAAAAAAAAAAAAAAAAAAAAAAAAAAAAAAAAAAAAAAAAAAAAAAAAAAAAAAAAAAAAAAAAAAAAAAAAAAAAAACCCCGGGGGGAGGGGTAGGAGTCCCCCATGTCCGGGGTCGGTCTTCCCCCGGTTGGGCCGTGAACCGGAATGCCACGTACACGGGTCAGCATCCCGTGCCGACTACTCCCTGCCCTTTTACCACCGCCCGTCGCACCTTTGTGGACGGCGCAGCCAGGGCCCCGGAGTGGCCGGGGAGACGGGGCTTTGGGTCCGAAATCGCAGTCGTCGCGATGTCGCCCAACTGCGGCCGTGGGCGTAAGTCACCGGCCACGTCCGTATGAGGGTCGGCCCTACGACGTCGCCGCAACCGGTCTTCTCGGGGGGACTGAGCGGCGCGACGTGCCGTACCGGTCGGGTCTCGCCCGACTGGCGGCCGTAGATCGAGGGCTCCGTCTGACCACGGGAGACGTCGTCCCCACCCGGCCTCTGGGTATGGGCGGGGGACGACGAATAAGACGCGCACGAAGACGGGGAAGCACGCACGCGATCGGCTGCTTCTTCCTCAATCTCGGGCTGCTCGATGTACACGCGAGCGAGGGCTTCGTGGGGGTATGCGGGGAAGTAAGTATAACGACGCGCGGCGAACCGACGGATGGGGCGATCTGCCGACCTCATATCGGACGAGGGTACCCGCCGAACTAAAGCATTTCAGTAAGCGGAGGAAAAGAAACCAACGGGGACTCCCCAGTAACGGCGAGTGAAGCGGGAAGAGCCCAGCGCTGAAACCCCCTGGGCCCGTGCCCGCGGGGAGCTGTAGCGTTCGGGTCGGTGTCGAGCGGGATCGGGAGCGCCGCGCGAGTCTTCTCGAGCGTGGCTTGCCCAGAGCGGGTGCCAGGCCCTTGCCGGCGGCGCTCCCTTCCGCCGACCTCGACCCGGAGTCGGGTTGCTTGGCAGTGCAGCCCGAAGCGGGTGGTAAACTCCACCTAAGGCTAAGTACCTGCGCGAGTCCGATAGCGAACAAGTACTGTGAGGGAAAGTTGAAAAGAACTCTGAAGAGAGGGTGCAAAGCGCGTGAAACCGCCAAGGGGTAAACTGGCTGAGCCGAGCGACGTGTCCGCGTGGCGGCTGGTCGCCCGTGCCCCCGCGGAGGCGCCCGGAGACGGGGACGCTTCCGAGTTCGGGGGTCGGGCGCGTGCCCACCACGGCGGGTCTCCGCTGCCACCGGCACCGGGCCGTCTCGTCCGCGCGCCCTACGCGGGTCGTCGGCCTGCGGATCGTGGGCGCGAGTTGGCACGAGAGCGGTCGTATTCGGGTGCCGTGGTCGACCGCGGACAAACGGCGGCGGTTCGCCCCGGGGGGTTTCGGCCTCCGGGCGGGCGGCTCCGGTCCGTCGAAAGGTGCGCAGCGTTATTCCGGTACCTGCCCGACCCGTCTTGAAACACGGACCAAGGAGTCCGACGCCTGTGCGAGCCGCAGGGTTTCCACTAAACCCCACGGCGAAGTGAAAGCGAGAGGCCCTCGCGGGCCGAGGGCGGGATCTCTCGGGCGACTCACCGAGTCCCGGAGCGCACCGCCGGCCCGGCGGTCGCCGCGTTGACGGCCCTGTCGGAGCATGAGTGCAGGCGTCGGGACCCGATAGATGGTGATTACGCCTGAGCAGAGCGAAGCCGGGGGAAACTCTGGTGGAGGCTCGAAGCGACTCTGACGTGCAAATCGACCGCCCGACTTGGGCGTAGGGGCGAAAGACCAATCGAACCATCTAGTAGCTGGTTCCCTCCGAAGTTTCCCTCAGGATAGCCGGTGCCGACGGAACGATTTTCACTCGGTAAAGCGAATGGTTGGAGGCTCGGGGGCGAAACGCCCTCGTCCTACTCTCAAACTTTCAACGGGTGAGGCGCCAGACCGCCTCGCACGGGGCCTGGCCTAGAATCAAAAACCCCCCCGAACTGGCGCTGCGGGATGAACCGAACGCCCGGTTGTGGTGCCCCCAACGCAGGAGCTCAGGGGGAAAGCTAAAAGGTGGGGGGTCGGAAATGCAGCGGGGGCGGTGGCCAGGGAAAAGTCGGAACCCGCCAAGGAGTGTGTAACAATTTCCCCCCTGCCGAACCGACCCCCCTGAAAATGGATGGCGCTGAGCGTCGGACCCACAGGGGGCCGCCCCCCCAAGCGGGGAGGGGGTGGGGACCCCCCTTTCCCCGGGCGGGGGCCCGGGGCGATTTTGGGGTGCGCCCCCGGGGGGGCGTAAAAAGCCCGGGGGGCGTTTCCCGTTCGGAGCCCCCGCGGGGTGAAGTTTCTTTGGTGGAAAATTTTTGGGGGCAAATATTTGAACGGGGTACTTTTAAAGGGCCAAAAAGGGGGGGAAGGGTTTTCCGCGGGAACAGTGCATGTAGGGGGGGTTTGAGTGGGTCCTAAGGGGCGGGTTGGGTTCCCTTGCTGAAGGGGTCCCGAAAAAAACGCGCCGGGGGGGCGGCCAAAACGGGCGCCGCCCCGGGCCCTGTCGTCACCCTGCGACCCCCAAAGGGAATCCAGTTAAGGTTCGCTCGGAAAACCCGGGGGGCGGAGAACGGCCCCCCCCGTCGCGACTACGTTCCGGCGTGGGGGGCGCCCCGGCGACGCCCACAGAACGGGGGAAGCTGCCGTGGGCACCGGGGGGAAACCGTCGTCTCTTTTTTAAAGGGCTGGTTCGCCCCGGGTTTGGGGGCGACCCGGGGAAAGGGTGGGGCCCGGCCGGGAAAAACGTCGC
>NW_027626510.1:5000-6001 GCF_034508935.2 Berghia stephanieae
TCACAACGCGGAGGCAAAACATAAAAGGCTGAGTGGTATTTCGAATATTATAGTTTATAGAATATCAGATGACGTCACTCAGGCCTTTGTTTATTGTGTTTTGCCATCCGCGTTTGTGAGTTGTTCCATCTAAACTGTATTAACCAGACTATAAAAGTTCATGGTTACACAGAGTTTGTGTGTTGGTCCGTTATACTTCCGGATGGCAATGTTGTGAACTCCTTGGCCAAAGCGCATTCTATCTATAGAATGTGCTTTTTGCTTACTGGTTGAGTAAATCAATCTATTTGTCTTTAGGGTGGGTGTGACTTTACGGTAAAATTCTGAAAATTTATGGTAAGGAAAGAGTTAAACGATGAATATTTTAAAAGACGCGTTTGTTGTTGTTTTTGTTTTTTTTGTTGTTTTTTTTTTGTTTTTTTTTTTTTTGTTTTTTTTTTAAATACGTGTTATACAAGCCTACGGTTAAAATTCAGCAAATGTTATTTGAAAAATGTAGACAAATATCGAAATTGATTTGACCTTCTGGTAAATTGAAAATCGATTTTAGAGTAATTTCTGATTTCTGATATTCGATTCGATATATACCAGCTGGCGTGGAGAGATGCGTGGAATTGATGATTCCTCTGTGACTTGTTGTTGCTATTCCTCCAGGCTATTGACATGAATGCCTTTTTATAACTATTATCTCATAGATAGTATGCGCTTGGCTAAGAAGCTCACATCATTGCCATCCGGAAGTATAACGGACCAACACACAAACTGTGTGTATCCAGAACGTTTATAGTCGGGTTTAAAACAGTTCAGTGAGCATTTGCCATAAACGCGGATGGCAAAAAACAATAACAAGGACCTGAGTGACGTCATCTTCGAACTATCTATAGGAATGAGATTAGCGGAAGAGTAGCGTTCCTTGATTGGACGTCGCCGTGGAGAAGTTATTTGTAAACAACCGACTCCAAGCCAAGCCGCCAAAAATTAAAAAAAAAAAATTATTCATA
>NW_027626511.1:0-22500 GCF_034508935.2 Berghia stephanieae
CGAACCCGGTGTTTTATTTGCCGCATAGACCTGTGGTTAGAGAGGACAGTACAACTACTAAAATAAGGCCTGTTTTCGATGCCTCAGCAAAGGGTTCGAACGGTATATCTCTTAATGATTGCATGGAAACTGGACCAAATCTCCTCCCAAACTTGACAGAAATCATGTTACGTTTCCGAAGGTGGAAGTATGGGCTGACGGCTGACATCTCTAAAGCCTTTCTTCAGATCAAATTGTCAAAGAAGACCAAGATGTACATAGATTTATCTGGGATGTAAGGGGACAGAGAAGGGTAATGAGATTCGATCGTGTCATTTTCGGTAAGCAAGTAGCCCGTTTCTCCTGAATGCCACGATTCAATGTCATTTGAGAAAGTTTGAACCGTCAAGGGTAGTGAATGAACTCATAGATAATTTGTATGTTGATGACTGGTTGTCTGGCGCTGACACAGAGGAAGAACTTGAGCAAATGAGCAAGTTTGGCAAGTGAAATAATGAAAAGGGGAAGTTTTCCTCTCAGTAAATGGGGAGCAAGCTCTTCATCTGTGTCACTTGCTAGAAAGAGTTGTTTTGATTTTGAAAATGGTTCAGCCATAATTACCCGAACCATTAAGATCCTTGGCATGCACTGGGATGCCAATGAAGACTATTTCTTTTTTCGAGCCGACCCAAGCTTGGTAGAAAATATCCAATACACGAAACGCTTGGTTCTGAGCTTCATTGCCAGAATATATGACCCTTGGGATTCTTGAACCCCTTCACTGTTTTGATAAAGATCATGTTCCAAGATTTGTGGCGTATGGGATTGCAGTGGGATGATCCTCTGCCGTATGAGTTACAGAACAAAATGTCAGCCTGGGCAAATGGGTTTAGTGACATCAGTAAGTGGAAAGTTCCGCGTTGTTTCTCTGTTTATTCATGGGCAGGTTGCAGTGACATGAAATTACTTTGTTTTTCTGATGCTTCAGAAAGGGCGTATGGGTGTTGTATTTACTTGGAGGTACATGAGAAGGAATGTAAGAAATTTCTTTGGTTGTCTCTAGAGCTCGAGTTGCTTCGTTGAAGAAAATAACTTTACCTAGATTGGAATTTTTAGGAGCATTGCTTGTTGCTAGATTACTTTCCTTTGTTAAAAATGCATTGAAGTTACCTTTTGATATTGCTTACTCATGTTTTACTATTCTAATATTGTTTTGCATTGGATCAAGGCTGATCCACAGAGATGGAAACAATTTGTAAGAAACCGAGTCACAGATATACAAACTCTGACAAGCCCTTCGAACTGGAGTCACATTTCTGGAAAAAGAACCCGGCTGATCTATTGACCCGTGGTGTCTCTGCTAATGAGCTCACAAATTCTGTTGAATGCTCCAAGGTGTTGAAAACCTAGAGATTATGGATTCAAACACTGGTAACGGTTCCAATGATGAAAGGATTTCCCAGAAAATGAATGAAGAGTGCGCTCATGTCAGCCTGCTCTACTCACTTTGCACCAGCAAAGCAAGAGCAGGTCATAGATTTTGAAAGGTTTAGTCAATACCCCAAAATCATCAAGGTCATGGGATGGGTCTTAAGATTCATTAACAACCTGAAATCCTCAGTTTCCTCAAAGGAACTGAACACACTACCAGTTCTAAAGTCTGATGAACTAAAAGGGCAAATGTTCATGTACTTAAGCTTGTACAGAGAGAAAGTTATCACGAAGAGATAAATTGTCTCATTGATGGAAGGTGATACCCAAGAAATCACCACTTCACAAACTATCCCCTATCCTTGATGAAGACGGGTTATTGAGATTGTCTGGTAGATTAGAAATGTCTAGAGATTACACGTTTGATGAAAAACACCCCATTGTACTCCCTAAATGCCATTTTTTCATTATTGCTTGTTAGATTTCAACATGTGCTGTTAAAGCACGCAGGAGTACCTACTTTGCTAACTTCCCTTAGAAACAATTATTGGATATTCAGTTTGAGAGTGCTTGCTAAGAATGTGTGTAAAAGATGTGTGATTTGTCAAAGACACGACTCTAGACCGTGTAACCAGACTGTTGCCCCTTTGCCATCTGACAGGATCAGTAGATCGAACCCATTTTCTATAGTGGGAGTGGACCATGCAGGTCCTGTTTATTTTCAGACATGTGTGAAAGGAAGTATTACATTTTACTGTTCACTTGTGGGGTCATAAGGGCTATACATCTTGAACTTGTACCATCGCTCTCACTAACTGACTTCTTGTTGGCATATAGACGATTTGTAGCTAGAAGAGGGATCCCTGCTGTAATCTACTCTGATAATGCTAAAACCTCCATAGCTGCTAGCGAATGTCTTGTCAAACAATTTGGGCCTGCTGCGCCCTCATGGAAGTTTAGTATTCCTTTAGCTCCCTGGTATGGCGGGTGGTGGTGAGAGACTAGTGAGGTCAACTAAATCTGCGTTGAGAAAATCAGTAGGAAGAAATCTTGTGAATCTAGCTGAGTTAGAAACACTACTGGTTGAGATAGAAGCTTGTGTGAACTCCAGACCATTAACTTACGTGGAGGAACACAGTGGGCCGCTGACTCCTTCACATTTCTTGCTGGGCAGAAATTCTCCATTCAGTACTGTACGAGCTGGGATTGGGCCACAAAATGAAGAGGAGTTTTGTTTTCTTGATAATGAGCGCAGACTTATTTTAGAGAAGTTTTGGTGCATTTGGAGTGAAGATTATGTGAGAAATCTCCCATTCTTGGGGAATGGGAAAGGTAAAGATGGTCTTGAAAAGGGGACCATTGTGCTCATTAGGGAGGAAAATAAACCTCGATTAAAGTGGCCTATGGGTAAAATTACTAAACTTATCCTCAGCAAGGACGGTTTGGTCAGAGCAGCCACGATTCGGACTGAAAGGGGAGATTTGGTAAAAGCTGTCAAAAGGCTTCATAAGCTTGAAGTTTCAGAAACAGTCTCAAATAAAGAACCCGAAACGACCGTTGGTGCCCCGTCTAAGAGTGGTAGATTGATTAGACCTCCAACTATGTTGAATTTGTAACTTGTTATATCATAGTCATTGGCTTATGTAACATTTTCTTTGCCAGTTTTATCGGATGATGAATGCCCTTATTTTTTTTTTTTTTAATTTTAATTCTAAAGATTCTTTTGATTAGATTTGGGTGTTTGATATTACTTGTTTAAGTTTGATATCTGAGTGAATATGATGATGCTTTATGTGTCTTAATAACTACACGTATCATGTAGGTTGACTCAATTTAAATGCCTTGTTTAATTATATTATGATCATGATAGTCAATGGGACCAATAGGACCCGAGCTTAAAAGATAAATGCAAATTCATTTTCTTTTCTCCATATTTTGCTAATTTCCACTTTCTCTTGGGTAGAAATCCCTCTTTCTATGTATGGACAATAAGTTGAGTTATTCATTTAATATACTACTATTAACTTTATGATCACTTATGCACTCAATTTGTGTACTATTACTATTATTCTTATGATTTCATGTTATTATTCCCATGTCAATTCGCTGTTATGATCTATTTGTTTGCGAAGTACTTTTACCTTATAAGAATGGGTTAATGAGAGGATTTATGACAAAGTGCAAACCTCATTTGATTATCAATTCCCAAGCTTCATGTCTTGGTTCCTACTATGCTGGCCTATTGATGGACACAGGCCAGGGGTGGGGAGTGTTGAAAATACTCAAACCAATCTAATTGTTACCTCCCTTATTTGGCGCCTTGCGCATGACTGTAGAGTAGTGGGCGGAAAGGTAGACCGGCAATCGGCCATTGTTGTTTTTTTTTGGATGGAACGTCGATTATTATCAAGCATTAAAATTCTGAAACTAGCTGACTCGTTGTTGTTTTATATGTTGTAACACATTTATTATAGTCCATACCACGAGCCCTATTGGCCACAGTCCCTACCACCAGCCCTATTAGCCACTGAGTCCCAACCACCAGCTCTATTAGCCATTGAGTCCCTACCACCAGTCCTATTGTCCACTGAGTCCCTACTTCCAGCCCTATTAGCCACTGAGTCCCTTCAGCCAGCCCTATTGTCCACTGGGCCTGGGTTCTTCCCACCAGACCTCTTGGGCACTGATTCCCTACCACCAGCCCTATTAGCCACTGAGTTCCTACCACCAGCACTATTATCCCCTGAGTACCTACCACCAGCCCTATTAGCCACTGATTCCCTACCACCAGCCCTTTTAGCCACTGAGTTCTTACCACCAGCACTATTAGACCCTGAGTACCTACCACCAGCCCTATTAGCCACTGATTCCCTACCACTAGCCCTTTTAGGCCACTGAGTTCCTACCACCAGCACTATTATCCCCTGAGTACCTACCACCAGCCCTATTAGCCACTGTATCTACCACCAGCCCAGTGAGCCACTGAGTCCCTTGACTTAACTTGACTTATGCCTCTTGGCTCCTGGCGGAGGTTAGAACCTCCATAGAACTCTTCCATCTTCTTCTGTCCTGGCACAGACTTTTGCCTAACTCCAGGTAAGATTGGAGACGCACAAATCTTGGTGAAGGCTTCACCTACAAGTCTATTTTTGACGACCCCGTTTCCTTTTGGCCTGTGGGTTCCATTCCATAGGATTCATATCATTAAAAAAACGATTTATGTCCATCTCCTGGAGATTGAATTGAATCACCACTGGAAAAGATTCTAAGCAGGTGCAGTTTCCAATCCTAGATTATTACTTTTTCTTGTAATAGTAAGGAAAATAATAATAATAATAATAATAATAATAATAATAATATAATAATAATATAATAATAATAATAATAATAATAATAATAATAATATAATAATAATAATAATAATAATAATAATAATAATAATAATAATAATAATAATAAATAATAATAATAATAATAATAATAATAATAATAATAATAATAATAATAATAATAATAATAATAATAATAATAATAATAATAATAATAAAATAAATATAATAATAATAATAATAATAATAATAATGATATAGTGCATCGGCCAGTGGGCGAAACCCCCCCCTGGGGGAGTTTTCGCCACATGGTTTTTCTGAAACAGCAATATATCTTGAGTATTAATCCGGGTGTTACCGTTTTTTCAAGTGTCATTTACAAGAGTTACGGCCCTTGAAAGGTCATTAGGTGCAATTTTTTGTGAAATCGTTTTTGTGCATAAATGGTTGTTTATCACCTTAAAATTGTTTCACATACAATCAATAATGGAATTTTATTGTAATTTCTCATTTTTTGCCTCATATCATAAAATATTTTACAAAGCCATATAGCGTTTTAAATCTTTGATAGCCATTTTCTCTATAATTTGAAAATAAAATCTATTACAGTGTACTTGTTTCCCTTCAGGATGAATAAACAAGAGGGATTTTGCACTAGCACAATTCAGGCATGCTTCAGGGACATATAACACAAATTAATCCGGGTGTTACAGTTTTTTCAAGTATCATTTACAGGAGTTATGGCCCTTGAAAGGTCATCGGTGCAATTTTTCATGAACTCATTTTTGTGCATAAAATGATTGTTTATCACCCTAAAATTGCTTCAAATGCAATAAATAGTGGAATTTTATTGTCATTTCTCATTTTTTGCCTCATATCATAAAATATTTTACAAAGCCATATAGCGTTTTTAAATCTTTGATAGCCATTTTCTCTATAATTTGAAAAAAAAATCTATTACAGTGTACTTGTTTCCCTTCAGGATGAATAAACAAGAGGGATTTTGCACTAGCACAATGCAGGCATGCTTCAGGGACATATAACACAAATTAATCCGGGTGTTACAGTTTTTTCAAGTATCATTTACAGGAGTTATGGCCCTTGAAAGGTCATCGGGTGCAATTTTTCGTGAACTCATTTTTGTGAATAAAATGATTGTTTATCACCCTAAAATTGCTTCAAATGCAATAAATAGTGGAATTTTATTGTCATTTCTCATTTTTTGCCTCATATCATAAAATATTTTACAAAGCTATATAGGGTTTTTAAATCTTTGATAGCCATTTTCTCTATAATATGAAAAAAATATATATTACAGTGTATTTGCTTCCTCTCAGTGATAAATAAACAAGAGGAATTTTGTACTAGCACAATTCAGGCATGATTAATGGGCATATAACACATATACATTTGTAAATTTGACCTTGCTGTAGCAAAGAAAGCTTACGATATTGTCTGGCAAAACCCACAGCTTTACAAAACAGTCATTATTCACCTGGGTGTCTTTCACACCATAATGTCATATCTTGGTGCCCTAGGAAAGCTCCAAAGTGGATCTGGTTTTGAGGAAATTGTGACTGAAGCAGGGCTATGTGCACATGGTTCTATGGATAGGGTTATGAGTGGAAAGAACTACAACAGGGTTATACGAGTGCATGTGTCTGTTTTGGAGGCTCTAGAGAGGCTTCTGCTAGCAAAATTTGAGCAGGACACGGATTCAAAACTCAGTAAAGACCTCATGTCTTACATAAAGGAATTCACCGAAGGAATTTCAAGCCATACAGCTAATAAAATTCTCCAGTCAACTGTGTATGCTGAGTTATTTTCCCAGTATTAAGCCTTCAAAGAGAGTGTCCGCTTAGGAAAGTACGGAAAAACTGCACAATACTGATCCAATACATGGACAGAGTTTGGCTTCTCCTCCAGTTTCTGCGAGCTACAAAGACAAACAACTTTCTTCTTCATATATCTTGTTTAAAAGAACTGTGCCCACTGCTTTTTACATGAATCACCACAATTATGCCAAGTATCTCAGTGTATATTTTGTGTCACTAGCCAACCTGATTCATTCCCACCCAGGGGCAGAAGAAATGTTACAAGATAATGGATTTAGTGTCTCCAGATCAAGGACGCCTGCTGGAAGAATAGCAGTTGATATGACCATTGGACAAACAATAAACAAACATGCAAAGACAAAAGGAGGTATTGTTGGGTTCAGCAAGAGTCTTCTAAGCTATTATCGTTGGAGTGTAACAAGACACAATCGAGCAGAATATGTATCAGCAACCCAAAGAATGATCAGCAACAACAACTGTATAGATATAGACACCCACAAAGAATTGAGCCTTGCAGAAAAAAGACAAAGTGAAAAGCGAGTGCAAAAGATCCTCCAGGCATTTTCAGCATTTATCAATCCCTTTGAAGTTGAAGATGGTCTGGTCAGTCTAGCTTCAGGAATGAAAGTGCAAGAGGATGTTGCTGATGACCTGCTAGCCGTGGAAAAAAAACAGGAAAAAGATTGTTTGAAAGTTTTGTTGAAAACAGACTGAAGGAAAAGACTGTAGAATTTCACAAGCCATTAGAAAGGAACAAGACCAAGACATTTGCATCATTGAGGAAAGTGGTAACAGTGAAAAAAGACATGAACGAGGTCAAAATCAAGGCACAAAGAAATTTATTTGGCCAGCTTCTTGTTTTGTCCCAAGAGCACAGTGTTGATCTTCAAAAAGTTCTTCAATATCCTCTAACACCTACTCCATGGTCGCTGGCTTCATCAGATGGTTTACCTCTGAAGACCAACAAAGCAACTCTGTTGCACAAGCTCACGCCTGACAATTCATTAATGTTTGAGGATTATGCAAAAAAACAAAAACAAATACCGTTTACATTGTTGATGGCAATGCACTGTTACAAACTCTGTCAGCAATCCCAAATACATTTGGTGAAGTAGCCAAACTTACATTTTCCTCCTTACCACAAGCAGCTTGTGTACACTTTGTGACTGATACTTACATAGAAGATTCAATCAAAGGTTGTGAGAGATTGAGGAGAGGATCTTCTGAAGATAATGCATACTTGTTAAGAGGATCTGCAATAACAGTGCCCAGACGTTGGAAATCATTTCTCAGCTGCGTTGATAACAAAAGATCCCTTATCAGGTTTCTCCTCAAGGAATGGGAAAGTAACGAATATGCAAAGAAACTGAGAAACAGGGAAATCTTCTTTGTCTGTGAAGAGAGATGCACCTTACTTTACAGTGACACGGATGAATTTACCACAGCTGTACCTTGTCTAGATCTCTACTCATCACAGGAAGAGGCAGACACACGAATTATACTGCACTGTCAATATGCTTCCCGCCAACCAAACTGTGAAACAATTGTTGTCAGATCACAAGACAAGGATGTCTTCTTACTTCTCCTTTCATTCTCAGCGACAATTGGAAAGACCCGGATTTTTTATACTGGCTGTGGCAACAACAGGCGACAAATCAATGTCTCTCAGATAGCAAAGACTTTGTCTAAACAGATGTGTGATGCATTACTTGGTGTCCATGCATTCACAGGCTGTGACACAACAAGTTGCTTTGCTGGGCAAGGAAAGCTGAAAGCTCTAAAATTTCTTCAAAAGGAGGAAGATCTTAGAATTCTGTTCTCCAGATTTGGAACATCAGCAGCTGTTTCGAGTAATGACTGTCTCATGTTAGAGTCATTTGTGTGCAAGCTGTATGGCAAAACCTCATGCACAAGTGTCAACAAAGTGAGGTATGACATAGTTCGCCAGCGTTTCAAAGGAAAGAAAGGTACCATCTCATGCAGTGGTGGAATTGATCTGTGTCAGATGCCTCCTTGTAGTCAAGTATTGTCACTGCACATATCAAGAGCCAACTTTCAAACTCTCATTTGGAGGAATGCAGTGTGCCAGAATCCTAGCATTCCAAAACCAGAGGATAACGGTTGGCAGAGAAATTCTGCAAATGAATTGGAAGTACAGTGGTTCAAAGATGCTTTCATTCCAGATGAGTTGCAGGAAATTGTGTATGTAGAAAGCTGCACCAGTAGTGACGAAGATACATATGCCGAGAATGGTAGTGATAGCTTTGACAGTGATTTCCTTGACGACACTTCAGAGGACGAAGAGGATTTTGCTACTGATGATGAGGATAGGTAATAAATTGGTGAGCAGTGCAAACTGTTAAGGAGTAGAGCATGTTTGCAAAACACATAAGGATATTGTTTTTATGTACTTACTGCATCTTGAATCAAGAATCCCTTTTGAGTATCAATTATTCTTCATAATATAACAATGCGATTTCGTTCAAAAGTCTTCGGTAATGATGCTTCACTTGGGTTGTGAATAAATTAGTCTTTTTTCATGATATATCTATTGTTTTTACCACACCTTCAACTTACTTTTAAATGTGACAACTGGACATCAATACCATGTTTAAAAATAATGAAAATTATGATGAATTTGGCATCCCACAAAGTGGAGAAAAATTTAAGGGTTGTGTACACTTTTAGTTTTTCCTGTGACGTAGAAATATGAAGGTTGTTGTTGAGGCTTGGACCATAGCTTTCTTCAGTGCTACATTTTTAATGAACATGCTGTTTTTGGCCATATTTAAAATAATTTTTGTGTAAAACACTGAAATAGCCCATAAGTTTAGATATGACACTTCATGAGATTACTGACAAATTGTTTCAACTTTCTGTGAATCTATATAATATTTACAAATTGAAAGCTTGTGCACATAGTTTGATAGTATATTCAATTTCCTTCAGTTTGATACCCAATTTGCATATATTTGAATTAATATTGTAGTCTCCAGAGCCTTTGAAAGAAATGTTGTCTCTTTTTTGCAAGGGGACACAACTCACTTTTTTCAAAGGGCCATAACTCTCTTAAATGACACTTATTTTTACGGTAACAGTGGAATTTGTATGGCCAATAAGTTCTATTATTTGAAAAACATAGTGGCATAAACTCCCAAAGGGGGGGGGAAGGGGGTCCCAGTGGCCTAAGCACTAATAATGATGATGATGATAATAATGATAATAATATAATAATATAATAATAATAATAATAATAATAATAATAATAATAATAATATAATAATAATAATAATAATAATAATAATAAGAAGAAAAGAAGAAGAAGAAGAAGAAGAAGAAGAAGAAGAAGAATAATAATAAGAATAATAAGAATAAGAATAATAATGATGATGATGATGATGATGATGATGATGATGATGATGATGATGATGATGATGATAATAATAATAATAATAATAACAATAACAGTAATAAGAATAATAACAATAACAATAATTTAATAATACTGTTAATAATAATAATAATATTGATGATGATGATGATGATGATGATGATGATGATGATGATGATGATGATGATGATGATGATGATCATGATGATCATGATGATGATGATGGTGATGATGATGATGAAAATAATAATAATAATAATAATAATAATAATAATAATAATATATAATAATAATAATAATAATAATAATAATATAATAATAATAATAATAATAATAAATAATAAATAATAAATATAATAATAATAATATATAATAATAATAATAATAATAATAATAATAATAATAATAATAATATAATAATTATAATTAATTATTGTTATTATTATTATTATTATTATTATTATTATTATTATTATTATTATTATTATTATTATTATTATTATTATTATTATTATAGTAATAATAATAATATTGAGTGTGTGTGTGTGTGTGTGTGTGTGTGAAAGAGAGAGTCTCCCTTTCTCCCTTTATATCTCTCTCCTCTCTCTCTCCCTCTCTCTCTCTCTCTCTCTCTCTCTCTCCCTGTGTTTGTGTGTGTGTGAGTGTGTGTGTGAGTCTCTCTCTCTCTCCCTATCTGTCTATCTATCTATCTATCTATCTATCTATATATCTAAGGCGATTGCCATACAACTAGACCACATAGTTTCATACAAATACTTTCACATCATTCTGTCACGATTTTCCATATTTATCTAATATGGTTTCTAACTTTGCTCTAGTCACGGCTTTCACACTTCCTGATGGTCCAGGACCCGACTCTGTCCAAGTGATGCGGGTAGTCACTAGTCAGGGATGCGATGTGAGTGCTTACCTACGTTTGGCAATGGAAGACGTTGATTTCACTCCGATGCCTGAGTCGAGAGATGTGGTCCTTGATTCTCGCTAGACTCTTGTACTTGTGACACGAAACACCACAATTTCTCGTCAACGGGTGGTCATCGTTTCTTCCTTTTCCAAACGTTGATATATACAGAAAAATATCATAAAGATGAAAATAGTCAATGAATTCATTTAGAATTTATATTTCGGCCTTTATCCAGTTTTGATAATACGTAATTATTTATAATATTTTATATTTTAGAATCAGCTTTTGATATTGAAAGAAATATGGAACAAAATATATGATTAGAACATACCAAAATAATGATTTATACTATTGGCATAGCCTAATTACTGCAACAACTTATACAACGATTTTGGAAAGATCTCATCTGCAGTCGAAGCTTACCTAAAAGTTCTGGAATCAGATTTATTGGAGAAAAAATTCAAAATATTTTGTTTCCATACTGTGACTATTTGGTCTAGTCATATTACATATCACTTTCAGATCGGAGGATTTGAATTCCAAATCTCGCTCTTAAAATGATAATAATATAATAATAATAATAATAATAATAATAATAATAATAATAATAATAATAATAATAATAATAATAATAATAATAATAATAATAATAATAATAATAATAATAATAATAATATATAATAATAATAATAATAATAAAAATATTAAAAATAATTAATAAATAATTAATTATAATAATAATTATTATTATCATTGATAATAATAATAATAATAACAATAATAATAATAATAATAATAATAATAATAATAATAATAATAATAATAATATTAATAATAATAATATAATAATAATAATAATAATAATAATAATAATAATAATAATAATAATAATAATAATAATAATAATAATAATAATAATATAATAATAATAATATAATAATAATAATAATAATAATAATAATAATAATAATAATAATAATAATGCTAATACTACTACTACTACTAGTACTACTACTACTACTAATAATAATAATAATAATAATAATAATAATAATAATAATAATAATAATAATAATAATAATAATAATAATAAATAATAATAATGCAATAGTGAAAATGGGCATATCAGACAGGAATCCTTTGTGCGCATAATATTAAATGTCCGTTCAATCGCGCGTTCAACAGCTCGTTCAATAACAAGTGAAGTCCGCCATTTTGTACCGCGAAAATTCATCTCTCCTTAACCAGTGAGCTGTAAATTTTCAACCAATAATGGCTAAAAGGTTGTAATTACTTTTATTAATTATTTAGAAACGTAAGTAAAACCATTTTCTAACTTATTCCTCTTTTAAATTTTTTTAAAATCAACGGTCCATTTTCTGTAAATTGTATGCCAATGATAATAACATTTTGTCAGAGCTGGAGATAAGAGAAAGAGAACTGACCGGCATTTGAAATCAAAATAAAATATTTTATCATGGCCATCGCGACGTTTGAGGATCTTTTAGATTTCCCAGTTCAAATGCCTTGGGTCATTATCATCTAAATGTAAAATCTTTGCCGATGATACTAAGCTCTATGGAGTAGCTAATACAGAAGAAGAAAGAAACACCTTACAACAAGATTTGAAAAAGCTTGAAGAATGGTCCGAAATATGGCAGATGGAGTTCAATGTAGATAAATGTGCAGTTCTTCACCTAGGAAAAAACAACAGAGAAGCAAACTATATAATGAAAGAAAAACCCCTGCAGAAATCCAATGGGGAAAAAGACCTAGGAGTATTTATTGATAGGAAGCTAAACTTCAAGAAGCAAATTAAAGATGTTCAATCTAAGGCTAGTAAAACACTCGGAATAGTGAAAAGAAATTTCAAGAATCTGAAAACAAAACACATGACTACCATCTACAAGACTATGGTTAGATCAAAGCTGGAATATGCTAACTGCATATGGTATCCGAAGTTTGAGGGAGACAAAGACTGTTTGGAAAGAGTGCAAAGGAGAGCAACAAAACTTATCACACACCTGAAAGACAAAACATACTGTGAGAGATTGAAAGAATTAAATCTCCCGACTTTAGATTACAGGAGAAGAAGGGGAGATATGATCCAAACATATAAAATAGTAAAGGGAATAGACAGGGTAGAGGCAGGATTCCTTAAACCAAACAAGAACATTCAGACACGAGGAAACAGCAAGAAACTGAAAAAAGAACGTTTTAAAACAAATGAAAGAAGGAACTTTTTTTCATCTAGAATTGTAAATAACTGGAATAAACTACAAGAAACCACAGTATCAGCAAAAAATTTGAATAAATTCAAAGCAGAGTTGGAGATAAGCAACACCCTAGGAAACAAGTTCAATTATAAAAATTGGTCCAATCATTAATAGATGAGGAGGAGCGACGGAGACTACACCAAGTCTAAAAGCTCTATACAGAGGTATCCAGGTATCCAGGTGATGCCGTTTTAAAAATTAGATTTTCAGATAAATAATGAAATTTTGATAGACGAATTCAAAGGGATTTTTTTCTATTAGAGTTTGTTATAAGGGGAGGCCTTCCGAAAGCTCTTAGTGCTCAGGCAAATAACTCAAATATTCCCTCAACTAACCCTAAGAAAAAATAAATAAATAAACGCCTGACAAAAGATCAACGGTGAAAATACAAATTAAAAGAAATGCGAGCGCTAGGAGCTTTCGGAGGGTTTCCCGTTATAAGTCTAGGGTGTATGTTTTTCCTATTTGGGTTAGTTAAAGTTAGAAGTGCTGGGTTTTGTATTTTCTTAGCGTTAGTTGAGGGAATATTTGAGTTGTTTCCCTTAGCACCAGGAGCTTTCGGTATGCCTCCCAAAAATGCCATTCAATGAAATGATCAAGGCCCACACGTGTCCATATTATAGCAGGTCTGATGCCCGAACGTACTTGTGTTTGGGCTTGATTTAACTTTTTTTTTTAATTGAGTTTTTAATAGCGCAATATCCACTAAATGTCCTCAAAGCGCTTTACAAGGGGTCCCTGCTCAACAGCAACATTTAACATGTAGGGCGGGACATGCCGCCTGTTAGGCAATATTACAATTTTTCGGACAAAGACAACGCTGTTTACGGCCAGGTACTCATTTTACAGCCGAGTACGGTGAGAGAATGTGAGTTAAGAGCTTTTTCCAAGGACTCAACTATGCGCCGAGTGCGAGGCTCGAACCCAGGACCTTCCGATCCGAAAGTCATACCACTAGACCACATAGCCGCAAAATATTGTTGTAAGGGACAATATTTTGTACTGATTTAAGGCTATTTACATTAAAATAATAAGACCATAACACTGTGGGTTATCAGACTCGGGCCCTCAAATAAGTACACGTTTGTCAAAATATGGTATTGAGGTGCTCTTATTTGCTGTTCTGATAACCCAATTTATTATGGGCTGTGAATTCCGATCATTATCTTGCCATGCTAGAAAAATTGAGGGCCCAGAACAGTGGGACATTACCACGATGTTACTCAACCCCACACGAATCAACAGATTCAATCTGCACTTAAGAAAATAGATTACTCCACCTTGCCACATCCACCCTGCAGTCCGGACCTAGCACTTTCAGACTTATTCCCTAAATTGGAGTAGGAGACCACTATGAAAACAACACAGACACAATGGCTGTTGTACGATCATGGTGTTATATATTGCAAAGCTAATTATTCCTGAAATGCGGGAGTTATTATGGAAATTCCCCCGTGTGGTGCCCGGGGTCCCTCAACTGAGAGGGTGCAAGAATAGCCCAACGCCAAGCCAGCGTGTCGTAAAAGGCGACTAATGGTGTATGACTCCCCCTTTTTTGAGTCACCTGGTCCTCCAGGTTGGGGGTTGTCGAAGGGTTAACATCCCTTCCGTAAAACTCAAACCGTTACAGAAACGCAGACAGACAAATCAAATCCTTTTTTTTTTTTTAGCTTGGCGACCGAAGAGTTTCTGCAATGAAAGAATTTATGAAGGACAACAGACAAAGCCGAAATGACTCTGCTAACCCGATGACGTCTTCGCCATCCTCAGAGCAGAAGATCAAGGGGAAGGCCACGAGGAATATGGAGAAGAATTAAAGAAGCTGATATACAGAGAAGTGATAAGACATGGAACGAGATAAAAAATAAGTTAGCTCAGGATACAGAAGGATGGATACTGTCTGTGGCCTATACCCCGACCCAGGGTGAAAAAGGCAATGATGATGATGATGATGATGAGATGATAGATCAAATCAAGGGCAATAGCTCAAACAAAGAGTTCCTTGTGGTCAATTTCCACTGTAGAAGTGGCCAAACAGAACCTCGCTTAGTCAAGCACTACATACATTGTGATCCCTCTAGTAAAACGCATCGGTTTTGATAAACAAAAAATTAGAACACTCCTGTTATACCTAAATTAAAATGATTTGTTTAAAATTAAAAAATTAAAACTACACTCCAGCACCGTTTGCTCAAAGTCATTTGAATGTCCCAAATTTATACATTATAATCCTGGAAAGTGTGAAGATCAAGTGCAGAACAGATTAAATCACTTACCTCCTTCGAAACAACATGGCCTGAATGCTGGATCACAAGCTTAGTTATTTTCAAGAACGATTCCTCCCTCTTGGGCTGGTTGAGGCGGACATTCAGTTGGACAGGACAGCCGACTTTGTAAGACCTGATAGTGAGAGCGAGATAGAATGGTTAACAATGGGATACAGAAAATTGTTCACAGTTAGTCTGCGCTAAAATATACCCTCAAAAGATACTGCATATTGTTCAGTCTACAATACAAACTCCCATGAAAAGAAGAGTAGACTGCAGTTGGTGCAATGGCTTTAAAACATCAAAAGAAAAAGAAAATAATTGTTGCTCCTTTGTTCTAAGCGCACTAAAATGACACTTAAAAGGAAGTTAAACGCATTTGGCTTTCCCTTGCAAAAATGCTAAAGTCGGTGCTACAAATAGACAGTTTGATAACAAAACTAATTGTAACTCTTGCATTAGATACCAATTAAAAATGAAAAGCTAGCGACACTGATTATAAAAGTTTGTATTATGTATCAATCTGGGTTAGAAATATATATTATGACAGTTAAAGTCTGAAAGTTCACACTGACTTTTACCCCAAAACGAGCATTGGAAAATTGTTACCGAAGTCGCATATCGTTAATAAAAAAACATGGCTAAAACTCTCAATAGAAAGTGCTTATTAACAAATTGTATAACAAAATATTCATTGAATTCAGGGCAATGTATTTCCATTGATAAACAGGAAGCCAAAAATTTGGAGAAAAAAAATAGGACTCAAGTGTTACATGGTGAAAATCGACTAGACATAAACATTTTGCTTTATCTTTCATCCCAAATATCTCACTGGAACAATTGCAAATCATACCCCTCAGTGACTCAATACATACGAGAGTGGACTAAAAAGTTTTTCAATTTCCATAATCATCATCATCATCATTGCCTTTTTCACCCTGGGTCAGGGTATAGGCCACAGACAGTATCCATCCTTCTCTATCCTGAGCACGAGTATTAATATTCCTTTTTCAAAGAATATCTTGTGTATCACGCTTTATTTAATACAAATCAAAGAATAACATTTTCTTATTTGGATGTCAATCACAAGTGTGTAAAGTAATAAGTAAAACTAACAATATTTGACAGACTTATTAACCTTTAAAGATTAATACTACAGGTCAAGTAATGGCCCGTTGAGAGCAGTCATCACGAAGAAAAAAAAGGATTTAAAAGGCCTCAATGTAACTGAAAAGTAGAACATTTTAAGCAACAAGCAGAGTTTCTTTGGGAAAACGTCTTATATTTTGGATAAACCTGAGGGGTGATCCAAAAGAATATTTTGGTATGTATCATCAACCTTTCCATCTGTTTTATCATCTTGAAGATTAACCAATGGATACACATAGTCGGATCTCCTTAAATGGATAGTGGATTGGAGTCAGTGTCTCGTATATGATTTCTTTTTACTTTAAAGTGTCTCAGAAAAAAAACAACTAAGTAAAACATATTTGACAAAAAATTTTAGGAAAAGTGCTTTATCAAGAATCTTACATGACTGAATCTAGCACCTAGAGTAGTTGCTGGTTGGTATCGTTATATCCTTATGTCTCTAACAGAAAGCAGGAAAAGAAAAACGAGGTCATCAGTCGGCAACGTTTGATTTATTTTCGTCAAAAATTCCAAGGGACTGGCAACATTTTTTTTGATGAATGCAGACAAAAAAAGAACTATTCAAATTCCTGTCTTGCATGCTTGTGATGGAAAAAGTCAAAGAGGGAAGAGTACAGTATATCACTATATATGTATGGTATACATGTATATACAACATTGGTTGTCCATATTTTGAAAGGCCGTCAAACACAATCATTCAGACTAAAACGGACCCCGAGATATTGATGTTATTGTCATTCTCTTAGCCAATCATCATTATATCATTGCAGCCAATCCTGCAGCTAAAGTTTGCATTAAATCTTTTAAATAGTCAAAGAAAGTAATTAATCTGAACCGGATTACCCAGTCCTTTGCCATTAAGTTTTTGTTTGTTCTTTTTTTTAAACAGAATTCCAACCTCTATCCTGAGCAGAGGCGGATTGTGGTGGACGAGGTAGACAGGACTGTGCTCTCGTCAGTGACTATGAAACCATCGGAACAGAAGGACATTCTGGAGCAAAGGCATGCTGGCTGTTTGATGCCGCAGGATGTTTGTAATATGCAGAAGAGGCTTGGGGTGGTCAGTCAGTAGTGATGGTGGAAATGATAGTGCTAAAGTGTGAATGTATCATTCGTGATTTGGTTGCAAGTGGGGGTTAGGGAGGTGGGAAGGAATGAAAGTGAGGAATTTCCCCGTTTGTTTATGTTTTTGTCTATAAGGAGAATGTTAGGAAAATATCCGGAATGCCTTTTCCTTGATTGCTGTACACATACGGTGTCATTTTGACCCCTCTGGTCCTACATAAGCTACCCGAAAATATTCGTTTGGAATGGGCTAGACAAGGAGATGTAAGGGAGAGTGACCTGGAAGCCCTTCTCACTTTTCTACACAACGAAATTCTCAGGCGGGAGCGTTCTCAAACCTTCCGTAGTGATCAACCCTCGCCCAGAGTTGATCACAGAGCACGGGGGAGATTCACAACAGCCTCTGCTCTTCGTTCTGGTAATGATGCCAGAAGCACCACGACTACGACCTGCAATGTGTTCGGCAAAGGACATGCCACACTGAAATGCTACTCTTGGATAAAGATGGACCCGGCTACCAGGTCTCAGTGTTTTAGTAAGGGACTGTGTTTTCTGTGTTTCGGTATGCATAAGGTAAAGGACTGTAAGTCCATGAGTAAATGCCATTCGTGTTCGGGACGACATCATACGTTGTTATGTTTAAAACCACAAGGTGAAAGTGGCGATAATAACCAAACGAGTGAAGGCGAAGGTTCGCATACCATGTGTGTGAAGGCACAAACCAGAATGATGGGACACACGTCGTCAAAAACAGCAGTATTGCAAACTGCTACGGTCACAGTCTGGAACTACAACAAAAGCCATGGACAGGCAACGATTTTATTCGACAGTGGCTCGGACAGAAGTTATATAAGAAAATCTTTAATTAAGGATTTATGACTGAAGTCGGTTGGAAAGGAAAATTTTCTGTTGCTCTTTTCGGACAATCCAAACCCAACAAGCCCCAGATTAGAGATAAATTTAAACTGTGTTTAAAACCACTTCTGGTGAAATACAGGAAATGATTGTCACTGAGTTACCAGAGATCTTTGCTCCAATTCGTAAGCACAAATTGCCGCAAGATGTTGCCACCAAAATAAAGACCAAAGGGCTAAAACTGGTGGATGGATCACTGGTGAATCATGACAGTCAAGTCCACATTGATATATTGATAGAATTAGATCACTTTTGGCAATTTGTAAAGCCTAGTGTTTGTCATATCACGAATTATCTACATGCACAGGAAACGTTGTTTGGATGGATGCTTTCAGGCTCCTTTGAACAAAATGGTAATCAAGAGAGTCCTCCAAGCTATCAGCTTCTTGCATGTCAGATATTCCTGAACATTGTTGTCATCGAATTTGGAATTTAGACACTATTGGTATTAGAGAAAATATTGATAATCATTGTAATACTGACTCTAAGGTTCTTACTGAGTTCAATGAATCTGTCAGGTTTGAGGAAGGCAGATATGTCGTGCATCTTCCATGGAAGGCAGATCACAAAGAAAAACTGAATGAAAACATGTCGCAGGCGGTGAAGAGGTCGAACACTCTCATGAAACGATTGGGCAGGGACCCATCACTCCAGACAGGTTATAATGAGGTCATTCAGGACATGGAAAGGAATGGCATTGTCCATGAGATTCCAGTGGATGAAATGATTACTTCGAACCCGGTGTTTTATTTGCCGCATAGACCTGTGGTTAGAGAGGACAGTACAACTACTAAAATAAGGCCTGTTTTCGATGCCTCAGCAAAGGGTTCGAACGGTATATCTCTTAATGATTGCATGGAAACTGGACCAAATCTCCTCCCAAACTTGACAGAAATATGTTACGTTTCCGAAGGTGGAAGTATGGGCTGACGGCTGACATCTCTAAAGCCTTTCTTCAGATCAAATTGTCAAAGAAGACCAAGATGTGCATAGATTTATCTGGGATGTAAGGGGACAGAGAAGGGTAATGAGATTCGATCGTGTCATTTTCGGTAACGCAAGTAGCCCGTTTCTCCTGAATGCCACGATTCAATGTCATTTGAGAAAGTTTGAACCGTCAAGGGTAGTGAATGAACTCATAGATAATTTGTATGTTGATGACTGGTTGTCTGGCGCTGACACAGAGGAAGAACTTGAGCAAATGGCAAGTTTGGCAAGTGAAATAATGAAAAGGGGAAGTTTTCCTCTCAGTAAATGGGGAGCAAGCTCTTCATCTGTGTCACTTGCTAGAAAGAGTTGTTTTGATTTTGAAAATGGTTCAGCCATAATTACCCGAACCATTAAGATCCTTGGCATGCAATGGGATGCCAATGAATACTATTTGTTTTTTCGAGCCGAACCAAGCTTGGTAGAAAATATCCAATACACGAAACGCTTGGTTCTGAGCTTCATTGCCAGAATATATGACCCTTTGGGATTCTTGAACCCCTTCGCTGTTTTGATAAAGATCATGTTCCAAGATTTGTGGCGTATGGGATTGCAGTGGGATGATCCTCTGCCGTATGAGTTACAGAACAAAATGTCAGCCTGGGCAAATGGGTTTAGTGACATCAGTAAGTGGAAAGTTCCGCGTTGTTTCTCTGTTTATTCATGGGCAGGTTGCAGTGACATGAAATTACTTTGTTTTTCTGATGCTTCAGAAAGGGCGTATGGGTGTTGTATTTACTTGGAGGTACATGAGAAGGAATGTAAGAAAATTTCTTTGGTTGTCTCTAGAGCTCGAGTTGCTTCGTTGAAGAAAATAACTTTACCTAGATTGGAATTGTTAGGAGCATTGCTTGTTGCTAGATTACTTTCCTTTGTTAAAAATGCATTGAAGTTACCTTTTGATATTGCTTACTCATGTTTTACTGATTCTAATATTGTTTTGCATTGGATCAAGGCTGATCCACAGAGATGGAAACAATTTGTAAGAAACCGAGTCACAGATATACAAACTCTGACAAGCCCTTTGAACTGGAGTCACATTTCTGGGAAAAAGAACCCGGCTGATCTATTGACCCGTGGTGTCTCTGCTAATGAGCTCACGAATTCTGTTGAATGGCTCCAAGGTGTTGAAAACCTAGAGATTATGGTATCGAACACTGATAACGGTTCCAATGATGAAAGGATTTCCCATGAAGAAGAAGTGCATTTGGAAAGAGTGCGCTCATGTCAGCCTGCTCTACTCACTTTGCACCAGCAAACGCAAGAGCAGGTCATAGATTTTGAAAGGTTTAGTCAATACCCCAAAATCATCAAGGTCATGGGATGGGTCTTAAGATTCATTAACAACCTGAAATCCTCAGTTTCCTCAAAGGAACTGAACACACTACCAGTTCTAAAGTCTGATGAACTAAAAGGGCAAATGTTCATGTACTTAAGCTTGTACAGAGAGAAAGTTATCACGAAGAGATAAATTGTCTCATTGATGGGAAGGTGATACCCAAGAAATCACCACTTCACAAACTATCCCCTATCCTTGATGAAGACGGGTTATTGAGAGTGTCTGGTAGATTAGAAATGTCTAGAGATTACACGTTTGATGAAAAACACCCCATTGTACTCCCTAAATGCCATTTTTTCATTATTGCTTGTTAGATTTCAACATGTGCTGTTAAAGCACGCAGGAGTACCTACTTTGCTAACTTCCCTTAGAAACAATTATTGGATATTCAGTTTGAGAGTGCTTGCTAAGAATGTGTGTAAAAGATGTGTGATTTGTCAAAGACACGACTCTAGACCGTGTAACCAGACTGTTGCCCCTTTGCCATCTGACAGGATCAGTAGATCGAACCCATTTTCTATAGTGGGAGTGGACCATGCAGGTCCTGTTTATTGTTCAGACATGTGTGAAAGGAAGTATTACATTTTACTGTTCACTTGTGGGGTCATAAGGGCTATACATCTTGAACTTGTACCATCGCTCTCACTAACTGACTTCTTGTTGGCATATAGACGATTTGTAGCTAGAAGAGGGATCCCTGCTGTAATCTACTCTGATAATGCTAAAACCTTCATAGCTGCTAGCGAATGTCTTGTCAAACAATTTGGGCCTGCTGCGCCCTCATGGAAGTTTAGTATTCCTTTAGCTCCCTGGTATGGCGGGTGGTGTGAGAGACTAGTGAGGTCAACTAAATCTGCGTTGAGAAAATCAGTAGGAAGAAATCTTGTGAATCTAGCTGAGTTAGAAACACTACTGGTTGAGATAGAAGCTTGTGTGAACTCTAGACCATTAACTTACGTGGAGGAACACAGTGGGCCGCTGACTCCTTCACATTTCTTGCTGGGCAGAAATTCTCCATTCAGTACTGTACGAGCTGGGATTGGGCCACAAAATGAAGAGGAGTTTTGTTTTCTTGATAATGAGCGCAGACTTGTTTTAGAGAAGTTTTGGTGCATTTGGAGTGAAGATTATGTGAGAAATCTCCCATCCTTGGGGAATGGGAAAAGTAAAGATGGTCTTGAAAAGGGGTCCATTGTGCTCATTAGGGAGGAAAATAAACCTCGATTAAAGTGGCCTATGGGTAAAATCACTAAACTTATCCTCAGCAAGGACGGTTTGGTCAGAGCAGCCACGATTCGGACTGAAAGGGGAGATTTGGTAAAAGCTGTCAAAAGGCTTCATAAGCTTGAAGTTTCAGAAACAGTCTCAAATAAAGAACCCGAAACGACCGTTGGTGCCCGGTCTAAGAGTGGTAGATTGATTAGACATCCAACTATGTTGAATTTGTAACTTGTTATATCATAGTCATTGGCTTATGTAACATTTTCTTCGCCAGTTTTATCGGATGATGAATGCCCTTATTTTAATTTTTTTTTTTTACATTTTAATTCTAAAGACTCTTTTGATTTGATTTGGATGTTTGATATTACTTGTTTAAGTTTGATATCTG
>NW_027626511.1:27500-46359 GCF_034508935.2 Berghia stephanieae
TCAACCCCACACGAATCAACAGATTCAATCTGCACTTAAGAAAATAGATTACTCCACCTTGCCACATCCACCCTGCAGTCCGGACCTAGCACTTTCAGACTTATTCCCTAAATTGGAGTAGGAGACCACTATGAAAACAACACAGACACAATGGCTGTTGTACGATCATGGTGTTATATATTGCAAAGCTAATTATTCCTGAAATGCGGGAGTTATTATGGAAATTCCCCCGTGTGGTGCCCGGGTCCCTCAACTGAGAGGGTGCAAGAATAGCCCAACGCCAAGCCAGCGTGTCGTAAAAGGCGACTAATGGTGTATGACTCCCCCTTTTTTGAGTCACCTGGTCCTCCAGGTTGGGGGTTGTCGAAGGGTTAACATCCCTTCCGTAAAACTCAAACCGTTAAAGAAACGCAGACAGACAAATCAAATCCTTTTTTTTTTTTTTAGCTTGGCGACCGAAGAGTTTCTGCAATGAAAGAATTTATGAAGGACAACAGACAAAGCCGAAATGACTCTGCTAACCCGATGACGTCTTCGCCATCCTCAGAGCAGAAGATCAAGGGGAAGGCCACGAGGAATATGGAGAAGAATTAAAGAAGCTGATATAAAGAGAAGTGATAAGACATGGAACGAGATAAAAAATAAGTTAGCTCAGGATACAGAAGGATGGATACTGTCTGTGGCCTATACCCCGACCCAGGGTGAAAAAGGCAATGATGATGAGGATGATGATGATGATGATAGATCAAATCAAGGGCAATAGCTCAAACAAAGAGTTCCTTGTGGTCAATTTCCACTGTAGAAGTGGCCAAACAGAACCTCGCTTAGTTAAGCACTACATACATTGTGATCCCTCTAGTAAAACGCATCGGTTTTGATAAACAAAAAATTAGAACACTCCTGTTATACCTAAATTAAAATGATTTGTTTGAAATTTAAAAATTAAAACTACACTCCAGCACCGTTTGCTCAAAGTCATTTGAATGTCCCAAATTTATACATTATAATCCTGGAAAGTGTGAAGATCAAGTGCAGAACAGATTAAATCACTTACCTCCTTCGAAACAACATGGCCTGAATGCTGGATCACAAGCTTAGTTATTTTCAAGAACGATTCCTCCCTCTTGGGCTGGTTGAGGCGGACATTCAGTTGGACAGGACAGCCGACTTTGTAAGAACTGATAGTGAGAGTGAGATAGAATGGTTAACAATGGGATACAGAAAATTGTTCACAGTTAGTCTGCGCTAAAATATACCCTCAAAAGATACTGCATATTGTTCAGTCTACAATACAAACTCCCATGAAAAGAAGAGTAGACTGCAGTTGGTGCAATGGCTTTAAAACATCAAAAAGAAAAAGAAAATAATTGTTGCTCCTTTGTTCTAAGCGCACTAAAATGACACTTAAAAGGAAGTTAAACGCATTTGGCTTTCCCTTGCAAAAATGCTAAAGTCGGTGCTACAAATAGACAGTTTGATAACAAAACTAATTGTAACTCTTGCATTAGATACCAATTAAAAATGAAAAGCTAGCGACACTGATTATAAAAGTTTGTATTATGTATCAATCTGGGTTAGAAATATATATTATGACAGTTAAAGTCTGAAAGTTCACACTGACTTTTACCCCAAAACGAGCATTGGAAAATTGTTACCGAAGTCGCATATCGTTAATAAAAAAACATGGCTAAAACTCTCAATAGAAAGTGCTTATTAACAAATTGTATAACAAAATATTCATTGAATTCAGGGCAATGTATTTCCATTGATAAACAGGAAGCCAAAAATTTGGAGAAAAAAAATAGGACTCAAGTGTTACATGGTGAAAATCGACTAGACATAAACATTTTGCTTTATCTTTCATCCCAAATATCTCACTGGAACAATTGCAAATCATACCCCTCAGTGACTCAATACATACGAGAGTGAACTAAAAAGTTTTTCAATTTCCATAATCATCATCATCATCATTGCCTTTTTCACCCTGGGTCAGGGTATAGGCCACAGACAGTATCCATCCTTCTCTATCCTGAGCACGAGTATTAATATTCCTTTTTCAAAGAATATCTTGTGTATCACGCTTTATTTAATACAAATCAAAGAATAACATTTTCTTATTTGGATGTCAATCACAAGTGTGTAAAGTAATAAGTAAAACTAACAATATTTGACAGACTTATTAACCTTTAAAGATTAATACTACAGGTCAAGTAATGGCCCGTTGAGAGCAGTCATCACGAAGAAAAAAAAAGGATTTAAAAGGCCTCAATGTAACTGAAAAGTAGAACATTTTAAGCAACAAGCAGAGTTTCTTTGGGAAAACGTCTTATATTTTGGATAAACCTGAGGGGTGATCCAAAAGAATATTTTGGTATGTATCATCAACCTTTCCATCTGTTTTATCATCTTGAAGATTAACCAATGGATACACATAGTCGGATCTCCTTAAATGGATAGTGGATTGGAGTCAGTGTCTCGTATATGATTTCTTTTTACTTTAAAGTGTCTCAGAAAAAAAACAACTAAGTAAAACATATTTGACAAAAATTTTTAGGAAAAGTGCTTTATCAAGAATCTTACATGACTGAATCTAGCACCTAGAGTAGTTGCTGGTTGGTATCGTTATATCCTTATGTCTCTAACAGAAAGCAGGAAAAGAAAAACGAGGTCATCAGTCGGCATCGTTTGATTTACCTTACCTTACCCGGGTTCCATCTCTTTCCAGAGGTCGGATGTCATGGCTTTCCATCCTTCACGGTCCATTGCAGCCTCGTTACAGTCTGCCATGCGCCGTCCTGTAGCTTCCTTGATGCCATCTGTCCAGGATTTCCTTTGTCTTACTCTGCCTCTCTTTCCTTCAATTCTTCCCTCCATTATCCTTTTTTCGAGACTATCATGTCTTCGCATATGTCCAAAATATGACAGCTTTTTGTGCTTCACAGTCAAAAGAAGTTCTTTTTGTTTTTGGCCCATTAGGTCGAGGACTTCGATGTTTGTTTTTCTTGCTGTCCAAGGTATTTTCAGTATTCTCCTGTACGTCCACATCTCAAAGCTTCAATACGTTGTTCTGTCTGTGCGGTTAGTGTCCACGTTTCACAACCATAAAAGAAAATGGACCACACATAGCATTTGGTGCATCTCATTCGTGTTCTGATGGAGATATTTGTGTTGTTGAGGATTGCCTTTAGTTTCATGAACGCATTTTTGGCCAGCATTATTCGTCTCCTGATCTCTTTGTCAGACTTTGCATCGGATGTTACCAACTGCCCCAAGTACGTGAACTCCTTTACTTGTTCCACTGGACACTCTTCTATTTCTATATCTATGTCTATGGGCTCTTTCTTTTTGTTATCACCATTGTTTTTGTCTTCTTCGCATTCATGAACAGCCCCTTTTCTTTACTCTCTTCGTTCACTTTTGAAATTAGCTTCTGTAGGTCTTCCTTACTTTCCGCCAACAGGACAGTATCGTCAGCGTAACGTAAATTGTTGATGTTGTGGCCACCAACCTTCAACCCTTGTGCTCTTTCTACTTGCCGAAATATAGACTCTGTGTATAAATTAAACAAGCAAGGAGACATAACACATCCCTGGCGCACTCCTTTCTTGATTTCAATTGCATCTGTTGTATCTGCCTGCACTTTTATCTGAGCCTTTTGCTGCCAGTACAGATTAGCGATTAGAGCTACATCATTCTCTTCCACACCTATTGCCACAAGGTCCTGGATAAGTTTCTGATGACTAACAGAATCAAATGCCTTTGAGTAGTCGATAAAACAGGGAAGGCAAATGGAATAGATGGGGTGTCAACAGAAATGCTGCAAGCACTGGGTGAATTTGGTGTTGATGTGATAACGGACCTTATGAATGAAATATACGAGTCAACGCACATCCCAGAAGACCTTCGCACTTCTATCTTCATACTGCTACCCAAGAAAGCGGGTGCAATTGAGTGTTCGGACTACAGAACAATCAGTCTTATGTGCCATCTACTGAAACTCCTCCTGACAATAATCCTGAAAAGAATCTAGTCAAAAGTAGATCGTGAGATTTCAGAACAGCAAACTGGATTCAAAAAGAACAGTGGCACCAGGGAGGCAATTTTCGACTTAAAAATCCTGTCAGAAAAATACTTAGAGGTCCAAAAAGACATATATGCCTGTTTTATCGTTTGATTTATTTTCGTCAAAATTCCAAGGGACTGGCAACATTTTTTTTGATGAATGCAGACAAAAAAAGAACTATTCAAATTCCTGTCTTGCATGCTTGTGATGGAAAAAGTCAAAGAGGGAAGAGTACAGTATATCACTATATATGTATGGTATACATGTATATACAACATTGGTTGTCCATATTTTGAAAGGCCGTCAAACACAATCATTCAGACTAAAACGGACCCCGAGATATTGATGTTATTGTCATTCTCTTAGCCAATCATCATTATATCATTGCAGCCAATCCTGCAGCTAAAGTTTGCATTAAATCTTTTAAATAGTCAAAGAAAGTAATTAATCTGAACCGCATTACCCAGTCCTTTGCCATTAAGTTTTTGTTTGTTCTTTTTTTTATAACAGAATTCCAACCTCTATCCTGAGCAGAGGCGGATTGTGGTGGACGAGGTAGACAGGACTGTGGTCTCGTCAGTGACTATGAAACCATCGGAACAGAAGGACATTCTGGAGCAAAGGCATGCTGGCTGTTTGATGCCGCAGGATGTTTGTAATATGCAGAAGAGGCTTGGGGTGGTCAGTCAGTAGTGATGGTGGAAATGATAGTGCTAAAGTGTGAATGTATCATTCGTGATTTGGTTGCAAGTGGGGGTTAGGGAGGTGGGAAGGAATGAAAGTGAGGAATTTCCCCGTTTGTTTATGTTTTTGTCTATAAGGAGAATGTTAGGAAAATATCCGGAATGCCTTTTCCTTGATTGCTGTACACATACGGTGTCATTTTGACCCCTCTGGTCCTACATAAGCTACCCGAAAATATTCGTTTGGAATGGGCTAGACAAGGAGATGGAAGGGAGAGTGACCTGGAAGCCCTTCTCACTTTTCTACACAACGAAATTCTCAGGCGGGAGCGTTCTCAAACCTTCCGTAGTGATCAACCCTCGCTCTTCGTTCTGATAATGATGCCAGAAGCACCACGACTACGACCTGCAATGTGTTCGGCAAAGGACATGCCACACTGAAATGCTATTCTTGGATAAAGATGGACCCGGCTGCCAGGTCTCAGTGTTTTAGTAAGGGACTGTGTTTTCTGTGTTTCGGTATGCATAAGGTAAAGGACTGTAAGTCCATGAGTAAATGCCATTCGTGTTCGGGACGACATCATACGTTGTTATGTTTAAAACCACAAGGTGAAAGTGGCGATAATAACCAAACGAGTGAAGGCGAAGGTTCGCATACCATGTGTGTGAAGGCACAAACCAGAATGATGGGACACACGTCGTCAAAAACAGCAGTATTGCAAACTGCTACGGTCACAGTCTGGAACTACAACAAAAGCCATGGACAGGCAACGATTTTATTCGACAGTGGCTCGGACAGAGTTATATAAGAAAATCTTTAATTAAGGATTTATAACTGAAGTCGGTTGGAAAGGACAATTTTCTGTTGCTCTTTTCGGACAATCCAAACCCAACAAGCCCCAGATTAGAGATAAATTTAAACTGTGTTTCAAAACCACTTCTGGTGAAATACAGGAAATGATTGTCACTGAGTTACCAGAGATCTTTGCTCCAATTCGTAAGCACAAATTGCCGCAAGATGTTGCCACCAAAATAAAGACCAAAGGGCTAAAACTGGTGGATGGATCACTGGTGAATCATGACAGTCAAGTCCACATTGGTATATTGATAGAATTAGATCACTTTTGGCAATTTGTAAAGCCTAGTGTTTGTCATATCACGAATATCTTCATGCACAGGAAACGTTGTTTGGATGGATGCTTTCAGGCTCCTTTGAACAAAATGGTAATCAAGAGAGTCCTCCAAGCTATCAGCTTCTATGCATGTCAGATATTCCTGAACATTGTTGTCATCGAATTTGGAATTTAGACACTATTGGTATTAGAGAAAATATTGATAATCATTGTAATACTGACTCTAAGGTTCTTACTGAGTTCAATGAATCTATCAGGTTTGAGGAAGGTAGATATGTCGTGCATCTTCCATGGAAGGCAGATCACAAAGAAAAACTGAATGAATCATGTCGCAGGCTGTGAAGAGGTCGAACACTCTCATGAAACGATTGGGCAGGGACCCATCACTCGAGACAGGTTATAATGAGGTCATTCAGGACATGGAAAGGAATGGTATTGTCCATGAGATTCCAGTGGATGAAATGATTACTTCGAACCCGGTGTTTTATTTGCCTGTGGTTAGAGAGGACAGTACAACTACTAAAATAAGGCCTGTTTTCGATGCCTCAGCAAAGGGTTCGAACGGTATATCTCTTAATGATTGCATGGAAACTGGACCAAATCTCCTCCCAAACTTGACAGAAATTATGTTACGTTTCCGAAGGTGGAAGTATGGGCTGACGGCTGACATCTCTAAAGCCTTTCTTCAGATCAAAATTGTCAAAGAAGACCAAGATGTGCATAGATTTATCTGGGATGTAAGGGGACAGAGAAGGGTAATGAGATTCGATCGTGTCATTTTCGGTAACGCAAGTAGCCCGTTTCTCCTGAATGCCACGATTCAATGTCATTTGAGAAAGTTTGAACCGTCAAGGGTAGTGAATGAACTCATAGATAATTTGTATGTTGATGACTGGTTGTCTGGCGCTGACACAGAGGAAGAACTTGAGCAAATGGCAAGTTTGGCAAGTGAAAAAATGAAAAGGGGAAGTTTTCCTCTCTGTAAATGGGGAGCAAGCTCTTCATCTGTGTCACTTGCTAGAAAGAGTTGTTTTGATTTTGAAAATGGTTCAGCCATAATTACCCGTACCATTAAGATCCTTGGCATGCACTGGGATGCCAATGAAGACTATTTCTTTTTTCGAGCCGACCCAAGCTTGGTAGAAAATATCCAATACACGAAACGCTTGGTTCTGAGCTTCATTGCCAGAATATATGACCCTTTGGGATTCTTGAACCCCTTCACTGTTTTTATAAAGATCATGTTCCAAGATTTGTGGCGTATGGGATTGCAGTGGGATGATCCTCTGCCGTATGAGTTACAGAACAAAATGTCAGCCTGGGCAAATGGGATTAGTGACATCAGTAAGTGGAAAGTTCCGCGTTGTTTCTCTGTTTATCATGGGCAGGTTGCAGTGACATGAAATTACTTTGTTTTTCTGATGCTTCAGAAAGGGCGTATGGGTGTTGTATTTACTTGGAGGTACATGAGAAGGAATGTAAGAAAATTTCTTTGGTTGTCTCTAGAGCTCGAGTTGCTTCGTTGAAGAAAATAACTTTACCTAGATTGGAATTGTTAGAGCATTGCTTGTGCTAGATTACTTTCCTTTGTTAAAAATGCATTGAAGTTACCTTTTGATATTGCTTACTCATGTTTTACTGATTCTAATATTGTTTTGCATTGGATCAAGGCTGATCCACAGAGATGGAAACAATTTGTAAGAAACCGAGTCACAGATATACAAACTCTGACAAGCCCTTTGAACTGGAGTCACATTTCTGGAAAAAGAACCCGGCTGATCTACTGACCCGTGGTGTCTCTGCTAATGAGCTCACGAATTCTGTTGAATGGCTCCAAGGTGTTGAAAACCTAGAGATTATGGTATCGAACACTGATAACGGTTCCAATGATGAAAGGATTTCCCATGAAGAAGAAGTGCATTTGGAAAGAGTGCGCTCATGTCAGCCTGCTCTACTCAATTTGCACCAGCAAACGCAAGAGCAGGTCATAGATTTTGAAAGGTTTAGTCAATACCCCAAAATCATCAAGGTCATGGGATGGGTCTTAAGATTCATTAACAACCTGAAATCCTCAGTTTCCTCAAAGGAACTGAACACACTACCAGTTCTAAAGTCTGATGAACTAAAAGGGCAAATGTTCATGTACTTAAGCTTGTACAGAGAGAAAGTTATCACGAAGAGATAAATTGTCTCATTGATGGGAAGGTGATACCCAAGAAATCACCACTTCACAAACTATCCCCTATCCTTGATGAAGACGGGTTATTGAGAGTGTCTGGTAGATAGAAATGTCTAGAGATTACACGTTTGATGAAAAACACCCCATTGTACTCCCTAAATGCCATTTTTCATTATTGCTTGTTAGATTTCAACATGTGCTGTTAAAGCACGCAGGAGTACCTACTTTGCTAACTTCCCTTAGAAACAATGATTGGATATTCAGTTTGAGAGTGCTTGCTAAGAATGTGTGTAAAAGATGTGTGATTTGTCAAAGACACGACTCTAGACCGTGTAACCAGACTGTTGCCCCTTTGCCATCTGACAGGATCAGTAGATCGAACCCATTTTCTATAGTGGGAGTGGACCATGCAGGTCCTGTTTATTGCTCAGACATGTGTGAAAGGAAGTATTACATTTTACTGTTCACTTGTGGGGTCATAAGGGCTATACATCTTGAACTTGTACCATCGCTCTCACTAACTGACTTCTTGTTGGCATATAGACGATTTGTAGCTAGAAGAGGGATCCCTGCTGTAATCTACTCTGATAATGCTAAAACCTTCATAGCTGCTAGCGAATGTCTTGTCAAACAATTTGGGCCTGCTGCGCCCTCATGGAAGTTTAGTATTCCTTTAGCTCCCTGGTATGGCGGGTGGTGTGAGAGACTAGTGAGGTCAACTAAATCTGCGTTGAGAAAATCAGTAGGAAGAAATCTTGTGAATCTAGCTGAGTTAGAAACACTACTGGTTGAGATAGAAGCTTGTGTGAACTCTAGACCATTAACTTACGTGGAGGAACCAGTGGACCGCTGACTCCTTCACATTTCTTGCTGGGCAGAAATTCTCCATTCAGTACTGTACGAGCTGGGATTGGGCCACAAAATGAAGAGGAGTTTTGTTTTCTTGATAATGAGCGCAGACTTGTTTTAGAGAAGTTTTGGTGCATTTGGAGTGAAGATTATGTGAGAAATCTCCCATCCTTGGGGAATGGGAAAAGTAAAGATGGTCTTGAAAAGGGGTCCATTGTGCTCATTAGGGAGGAAAATAAACCTCGATTAAAGTGGCCTATGGGTAAAATCACTAAACTTATCCTCAGCAAGGACGGTTTGGTCAGAGCAGCCACGATTCGGACTGAAAGGGGAGATTTGGTAAGAGCTGTCAAAAGGCTTCATAAGCTTGAAGTTTCAGAAACAGTCTCAAATAAAGAACCCGAAACGACCGTTGGTGCCCGGTCTAAGAGTGGTAGATTGATTAGACATCCAACTATGTTGAATTTGTAACTTGTTATATCATAGTCATTGGCTTATGTAACATTTTCTTCGCCAGTTTTATCGGATGATGAATGCCCTTATTTTAATTTTTTTTTTTTACATTTTAATTCTAAAGATCTTTTGATTTGATTTGGATGTTTGATATTACTTGTTTAAGTTTGATATCTGAGTGAATATGATGATGCTTTATGTGTCTTAATAACTACACGTATCATGTAGGTTGACTCAATTTAAATGCCTTGTTTAATTATATTATGATCATGATAGTCAATGGGACCAATTAGGACCCTGAGCTTAAAAGATAAATGCAAATTCATTTTCTTTTCTCCATATTTTGCTAATTTCCACTTTCTCTTGGTAGAAATCCCTCTTTCTATGTATGGACAATAAGTTGAGTTATTCATTTAATATACTACTATTAACTTTATGATCACTTATGCACTCAATTTGTGTACTATTACTATTATTCTTATGATTTCATGTTATTATTCCCATGTCAATTCGCTGTTATGATTTATTTTGTTTGCGAAGTACTTTTACCTTATAAGAATGGGTTTAATGAGAGGATTTATGACAAAGTGCAAACCTCATTTGATTATCAATTCCCAAGCTTCATGTCTTGGTTCCTACTATGCTGGCCTATTGATGGCACAGGCCAGGGGCGGGAGTGTTGAAAATACTCAAACCAATCTAATTGTTACCTCCCTTATTTGGCGCCTTGCGCATGACTGTAGAGTAGTGGGCGGAAAGGTAGACCGGCAATCGGCCATTGTTGTTTTTTTGGATGGAACGTTGATTATTATCAAGCATTAAAATTCTGAAACTAGCTGACTCGTTGTTGTTTTATGTGTTGTAACACATTTATTATAGTCCATACCACGAGCCCTATTGGCCACAGTCCTTACCACCAGCCCTATTAGCCACTGAGTCCCAACCACCAGCTCTATTAGCCATTGAGTCCCTACCACCAGTCCTATTGTCCACTGAGTCCCTACTTCCAGCCCTATTAGCCACTGAGTCCCTTCAGCCAGCCCTATTGTCCACTGGGCCTGGGTTCTTCCCACCAGATCTATTGGGCACTGATTCCCTACCACCAGCCCTTTTAGCCACTGAGTTCCTACCACCAGCACTATTAGCCCCTGATTCCCTACCACCAGCCCTATTAGCCACTGATTACCTACCACCAGCACTATTAGCCCCTGAGTCCCTACCACCAGAACTATTAGACCCTGAGTACCTACCACCAGCCCTATTAGCCACTGATTCCCTACCACCAGCCCTTTTAGCCACTGAGTTCCTACCACCAGCACTATTATCCCCTGAGTACCTACCACCAGCCCTATTAGCCACTGTATCTACCACCAGCCCAGTGAGCCACTGAGTCCCTTGACTTAACTTGACTTATGCCTCTTGGCTCCTGGCGGAGGATAGAACCTCCATAGAACTCTTCCATCTTCTTCTGTCCTTGGCACAGACTTTTGCCTAACTCCAGGTAAGATTGGAGACGCACAAATCTTGGTGAAGGCTTCACCTACAAGTCTATTTTTGACGACCCCGTTTCCTTTTGGCCTGTGGGTTCCATTCCATAGGATTCATATCATTAAAAAAACGATTTATGTCCATCTCCTGGAGATTGAATTGAATCACCACTGGAAAAGATTCTAAGCAGGTGCAGTTTCCAATCCTAGATTATTACTTTTTCTTGTAATAATAATGAAAATAATAATTAATAATAATAATAATAATAATAATAATAATAATAATAATAATAATAATAATAATAATAATAATATATAATAATAATAATATAATAATAATAATAATAATAATAATAATAATAATAATAATAATAATAATAATAATATAATAATAATAATAATAATAATAATAATAATAATAATAATAATAATATATATAATAATATAATAATAATAATAATAATAATAATAATAAATAATAAATAATAATAATAATAATAATAATAAGAAGAAAAGAAAAAAAGAAGAAGAAGAAGAAGAAAAAGAATGAAGAAAAGAATGAAGAAGAAGAATAAAATAGAATGATGAATATATAATGAATATGAGATGAGATGAATGAGATGATGAATAATGATATGATGATAGATAATAATAATAATAATAACATAACAGTAATAAGAATAATAACAATAACAATAATTTAATAATACTGTTAATAATAATAATAATATTGATGATGATGATGATGATCATGATGAAGATGATATGATGATGATGATGATGATGATGATGATGATGATGATGATGATGATGATGATGATGATCATGATGATGATGATGGTGATGATGATGATGAAAATAATAATAATAATAATAATAATAATAATAATAATAATAATAATAATAATAATAATAATAATAATAATAAAAATAATAATAATAATAATAATAATAACAATAATAATAATAATAATAATAGATAAATAATAATAATAATAATAATAAAAAAATAATAATAATAATAATAATAATAATTATTAATGATAATATTATTATTATATTATTATATTATTATTATTATTAATATTATTATTATTCTTATTATTATTATTTTATTATATTATTATTATTATTAGTTATTATTATTATTATTATTATTATATTTATTATATTATTAGTATTAATATTATTATTATTAATATTATAATTATTATTCTTATTATTATTAATATTATTTTCATCATCATCATCACCATCAGCATCATCATGATCATCATCATCACAACACATCATCATCAACATCATCATCACATCATCAACCATCTTCATCAATCATCATCATCAAGATCAACATCATCAACATCAATATTTATTATTATTATTAAACAGATTATTATAAATATTGTTATTGTTTATTAATTCCATATTACAGTTATTTAAAATATAAATATTATTATCACAACAACATCATCATCAAATGCAACATCATCATCATCATCATCATCATCATCATCATCATCATCAATCAACATCTATGCTTAATTCAACACTTCATCATCATCATCTTCATCTTCTTTCTTCATCTCTTCTTCTTCTTCTTCTTCAACTTCTTCTTCTTTTATTATTATTATAAGTATTATTATTATTATTAAATAATTATTAATATAATTAGTCATTATTTACATCATCACATTTATCATTATTATTATAGTATTATTATAAATATAATTATTATTATTATTATTGATTATTATTATTATAATTATTAATATAATATTAATTATAATTCTTATTATTAAATATAAATATATAATATTAATTATTATTATTTTTATTATTATTATAATTATTATTATTATAATTATTAGTAAGTTTCATTATTATTACAAGAAATATTAAAAATCGTTAGGATTGGAACTGCACCTGCCTAGAATACATTTCCAGCGGGTGATTCAATTCAATCACCAGAGATGGACATAAAATCGTTTATTTAAATGAAAAGAAACCTATGGAAAGGAACTCACAGCCAAAAGTGGAACTGGTCGTCAAATATAGATTGAAGGTGAAGCCTTCACCAAGATTGTGGTCTCCAATCTTAACCAGGATATAGGCAAAAGTCCGTGCCACGGACAGAAGAAGAAGAAAGAGTTCTATGGAGGTTCTATCCTCCCGCCAATGAAGCCAAGAGGCATAAGTCACGTTTAAGTCAGCGACTCAGTGGCTCACTGGGCTGGTGGTAGATACAGTGCGTACAAGGGCAGGTGTAGGTAACTCAGGGGATAATATAGCTGGATGTAGGAACACAGAGGCAAAAAGAGCTATTGGAAGGGAATCAGTGGCTAATATGGCTGGTGGTATGTACTAGGGTCAATAGTTCTGGTGGTAGAACACAGTGCTAAAATGGTCCAGTTGGTAAGGCATCGTGGCTAATAGGGGCCCCCCAAAAAAGTAGATAGGTACTCCGGGGATTAATAGTGCTGGTGGTAGGAACTCATGGCAAAAAGGCCTGTGGTTGGGAATCAGAGCCCTAGGTCTGTGGGAAAAGAAACCCAGGCCCAATGACAAAAGGGCTGGCTGAAGGCTCAGTGGCTCATAGGGCAGGAAGTAGGGACTCAGTGGACAATAGACTTTGTTAGGGACTCAATGGCTTAATATAGCTGGTGGTGTTACACAGTGGCAAATAAGGGCTGGTGTAAGGACTGTGGCCAATAGGGCTCGTGTGTATGGACTAAAATAAATGTGTTACAACACATAACACAACAACGAGTCAGATAAAATTTCTAGTAACAGAATTTAAATGCTTGATAAATAATCAACGTTCCATCCAAAAAAACACAATGGCCGATTGCCGTCTACCTTTCCGCCCACTACTCTACATCATGCCAAGCGCCAAATAAGGAGTTAACAAAATATATTTGGTTAATTGATAATTTTCAACACACCCCGCCCCTGGCCTTAGCCAACAAAATTCCACATAGAAGGAACCAAGACATAAGCTTGGGAATTGATAAACAAAATGATGTTTGCACTTTGTCAAAAATCCTCTCATAACCCATACTTAACAGGAAAAAGTACTTCGCAAACAAATAAATCAAAACATCGAATTGAAAAGTGGAATAACAACATGAAATCATAAGAATAAAGTAATAGTACACAAAGGAGTGCATAAGTGATCATAAATGATAATATTATAATATATAAATGAATACACTCAACATATTGTCATAACATAGAAATAGGGAAATCTACCCAAGAGAAATTGGAAAATAAAAAAATATGGAGACAAGAAAAAAATTAGCCATTTAAACATTATAGCCTCAGGGTCCTAATTGGTCCAATGGACTATCACTTGAATAATAAAAATAAAACAAGGCAATTTAAATAGATACAACCTCCATGATACGTTCGTTTATTAAGACAACTAAACATCATCATATTCACTCAGATATCAAACTTAAACGAAGTAAAATATCAAACATCAAATCAAATCAAAAGAATCATTAGAATAAAAATGTACAAAAAAAATTACAATATGGCAATCCATCATCCTAAAAAACTGGCGAAGAAAAATTTAACATAAGCCATGACTAAGAAATAAACAAGTTACAAATCAACATAGTTTGGATGTCTAATCACCAAACAACCACATCTTTAGACCGGGCACCAACGGTCGTTTCGGTTTCTTTATATGAGACTGTTTTCAGAAACTACAAGCTTATGAAAAGCCTTTTGACAGCTTTAACCCAAATCTCCCCTTATCAGTCCCGAAGTCGTGGCTGCTCAGACAAAACCGTCCTTGCTGAGGATAAGTTTAGTGATTTTACCCATAGCCACCTGTTACGAGGATAAATACCTCCCAATGATCAAATGGACCCCTTTTTCAAGACCCACATTACTTATCCCATTCCCCCAAGGATGGAGACTTTCTCACATAATCTTCACACCAAATGCACCAAAACATCTCTAAAACAAGTCTGCGCCTCATTATCAAGAAAACAAAACTCCTCCTCATTTTGTTTCCCAATCCCAGCTCGTAACAGTACTGAATGTATAAATTCCTGCCCAGTGCAAGAAATGTTGGAAGGATTCAGCGGTCCACAGCGTCCTCCACGTAAGTTAATGGCTATATTCACACAATCTACTATCCAACCAGTAGTTGTTTCCTACCTCAGCAAGATACACAATATTTCTTCCTACTGCTTATTCTCAACGCAGATTTAGTTGACCACACTAGTCTCTCACACCACCCTCCAAACCAGGGAGCTAAAGGAATACTAAACTTCCATTGAGGGCGCAGCAGGCCCAAATTGTTGACAAACATTCGCTAGCAGACTATGAAGGTTTTTAGGCATTACAAGTATATTCCGAGGGATCCCCTCTTCTAGCTACAAATCGTCTATATGCCAACAAGAGTCCAGTTAGGGAAGCGATGGTACAAGTTCAAAATACATGTATAGCCCAAATGACCCCACAAGTGAACATAAAATGTAATACATCCTTTCACACATGTCGAACAATACACAGACCTGCATGGTCCACTCCCACTATAGAAATATGGTTTCGAACTACTGATCAAGTCAGATGGCAAAGTGGCAACAGTCCTGGATTACACGGACTAGAGTCGTGTCTTTGACAAATCACACATCTATTAACACATCTTATCAAGCACTCTCAAACTGAATATCCAATCAATTGAATCTAAGTGGAAAGTTAGCACAGAAGGTACCCAGCGTGCTTTAACAGCACATGTTGAAATCAAACAAAGCAATAATGAAAAAGGCATTTAGGGAGTACAATGGTGGTGTTATTTCATCAAACGTGTAATCTCAAGACAATTCTAATCTACAGACACCTCAAAACCCGTCTTCATCAAGGATAGGGTATAGATTGTGAAGTGGTGATTTCCTATATGGGTATCACCTTCCCGATCAAAGAGACAATAATCTCTCGAGATAACTTTCTCTCTTACAAGCTTAAGTACATGAAACAATTGCCCTTTAGAACATCATACTATAACTGGTATGTTTTCAGTTCCTTTGAGGAAACTGAGGATTTCAGTTGTTAATGAAACTTAAGACCCATCCCATGACCTTGGAAGATTTTGGGTATTGACTAAACCTAACAAAATCTAGTCCTGCTCTTGCGTTTGCTGGTGCAATTGAGTAGAGCAGGCAGCATGAGCTGCACTCTATCCAAAGGCACTTCTTTCATCAGGTGCAAATCCTTTTCAACATTGGAACCGTAATCAGTTGATTCGAAACCATAATCTCTAGGTTTTCAACACCATGGAGCCATTCAACAGAATTCGAGAGCTCATTAGCAGAGACACCACGGTCAGTAAGATCAGCCGTATTCTTATTCCCAGAATGTGACTCCATTACAAAGGGCTTGTCATAGTTTTGTATAATCTGTGACACGGTTTCATACAAATTGTTTCACGCTGTTGGATCAGCCTTGATCCAAAGCAAAACAAAATTAGACTCAGTAAAACATGATAAAGCCAATATCAAAAATGTAACTTCAATGCATTGTTTTAACAAAGGAAAGTAATCTAGCCACAAGCAATGCTCCAACCAATACCAATATAGGTAAAGTTTATTTCTCAACGAAGCAACCTCGAGCTCTAGAGACCAACCAAAGAAATTTTCTACATACATCTCTGTACCACCAATTAAATCAACACCATACTCCCTTTCTGAAGCTCAGAAAAACAAAAGTAATTTCATGTCACGCTTGCAACCTGCCCGATGACTAAACAGAGAAAACGCTGGAAACTTTCCACTTACTGATGTCACTAAGCCCATTTAGCCCAGTCTGACATTTTGTGTTCCTGTAACTCATACGTCATAGATCATCCCACTGCAATCCCATACTCACAAAAACAAGGAACATGATCTTTAAAAAACCAGTGAAGGGTTCAAGAAACCCAAAGTGGTCATATATTCTGGCGAATGAAGCTCAGACCAAGCGAATCGTGGTAATGTGATAATTACTACAATCTTGGACGGCTACGAAAAAGAAAAAGACTTCATTGGCAACCCAGTGTCATGCCAAGGATCTTAAAGTACGGGTAATAATGTCTGAAACCACACCATTATTCCAAAAACAAAACGACTCTTTCTATCAAGTGACACAGATGAAGATCTAGCTCCCCTATAATACAGAGAGGAAAACTCCCTTTTCATTATTATCACTTGCCAACTTAGGCCATTATGCTCAAGTTCTTCCAATGTGACAGCGGCCAGACAACCAGTCAACACATACAAATTATCTAAGAGTTCATTCCACTACCCAAGACGGTTTCAAACTTTCTCAAATGACATGAATCGAGGCAATCATGAGAAACGGGCTACTTCGTTACCGAAAATGACACGAATCGAATCTCTATACCCTTCTCTGTCCCCTTACATCCCAGATAATCTATGCACATCTTGGTCATCTTAGTACAATTTTGAACTGAAAGAAAGGCTTTATGAGAGTCAGCCTGTCAGCCCATATTCCACCTTCGAAAGTAACATAATTTCAGTCAAGTTTGGGATGAGATTTGGTTCCCAGTTTCCATGCAATCATAAAGAAGATATACCGATCGAAACCCTTGCTAGGCTCGGAAAACAGGCCTTAATTTTAGAGTTGTACTGTCCTCTCTAACCACAGCAAAAAAAACACCGGGTTCGAAGTAATCATTCATCCACTGGAATCCATGGACATGCCATCCTTTCCATGTCCTAATGACCTCTTAATAAACCTGTCTCGAGTGATGGGTTCCCTGCCCAATCGTTTTTTCATGAGAGTGTTTCGACCTCTTTCACAGCCTGCGACATGATTCAGTTCATTTTTATTTATTTTCCCCTTTGTGATCTGCCGTCCATGGAAGATTGCACGACATATCTACCTTCCTCAAACCTGATAGATTCATTGAACTCAGTAAGAACCTAAGAGTCAGTATTACAAATGATTTATCAATATTTTCTCTAATACCAATAGTGACTAAATTCCCATTCGATGACAACAATTTCAAAAACTTTTCGTTGCGGAAAGGTTTTTTTTTAAAATTTTTTTCAAAGGCCGAAAATCCAAAAAATTTCCTTTGCAAAAAAAGTTTAAAAAACACAGGTTAAAAATTAAAATTAAAAAAAATTTAAAAAGGGACGAGTAAAAATTACCTGATCCCAAAATTTTCCCTTTTTTTTTGGGGGAAATTTTGGAATTTGGCTTTCAAACAAAGATCTTGGCGTTTATTTCCTGTTTTACCAAATGTTTTAAAAAAAAAAGTTTAAATTTTTTTTGGGGTTGGGGTTTTTGTAAAAAAAAGAAACTTTTTCCCTTTAAAAGATTGTTTTAAAAAAAATTAAAATTTTCTTAAAAATTTTAAACCCTTTAAAAAATTTCTTATTTTTGTTTTATTCCAAACCCAACGTTTAAAAAAACCCTTTTTTGTGTCCCATCAAACTGTTTTTTCCCCAAAAATTTCCCTTCGCCCACCCCGTTGGAACGCCACTTTTTTGGGTTTTTTAAAAAACAAATAAAGGGGCTAACAAAGGCATTACCTGGCTTAAATTTTCCCCAAAGGAAAAAAAAAAAACCCCAAAAAAAGGGGGGTGGGGTCATCTTTAAAAAAAAAAGAAAAAATTTTTCCCTTTTCCAACACTTGGGGGACTTTTTGGTTTTAAAAAAAAAACCCCCCTTTTTTTTCCCGGGGGGTTTTTTAAAAAGTTTCCTTTAAAAAAAAAACGTGGGAAAAAAGTAAAGGGTATCATCTTTTTTTTTTAGCCCCTTAACGAAATTTTCGGGGGGGGTTTTTTAAAAAAGGGAAAAATACCAGTGTTTTCAAAAAGGAAAACTTCCAAAAATTTTAACATTTTTTAACAAAAAAAAAAAAGGGGAAAACCCATTTATTTCCCCCCCCAAAAAAAAAAACCAATGAAATTAAATTTTCAAACTTTCCCCCTCCCCACTTTCCCCCAAACCCCAAATTTTAAAAAAATTTCCATCAAACCCAGTGCCTTTTTAGA
>NW_027626512.1:0-2500 GCF_034508935.2 Berghia stephanieae
AACTCACTAGACGGTAGTGCCGCGCTGAAGACCGGTGTGGACCGCGGTCCGACTGTCTTTTAGCTGTGAACCGAAGACCGGTCCCAGAGGGGAAGATCGGCGGCGGTCCTCACTTCTTATCACCTTTCAACTAGTGCGGGCGGTCCTTGCAAGGACCACGGTCCTACGGTCTCGCGCCATAGCCTACTACTTCCCCAGCGATTCGTTGCTTCGGTTGCCTATCTTCCACCAATCACCAACCCATCCCACTTAATTAATCGCACCCACCCCCCTTTGCCATACACTAAACGACACAGACGACCATACAGGCAGACGACCACCAACCTCCACTCCGCAAACCGCCCTTTCGTGTGTGAGATGGGGGGAACAGGAGGCGCACGCCTTGGACGATTCCATTATACGGGGTAAATTTCAAAATTTACTACACCATAATGATCGCAATGACAATGATCTATGGTGAAGGCATGACCCCTCTTCTCTAATGGGTTATTGTTTGAAATGTATGTGACTACAAAAGATGTGTGTGTTTGTGTGTGTGTGTGTGTGTGTGTGTCGAACCTAGCAAGTAACAAATCCGATTTTTTGTTTTCTTTTGTCCATCTCTTGTCACCACTCCTTTCTATCGCAGTGTTGTCATTTAAAATAATACAATAATATTAAAATTTCGTTTGGTGTTTTTACTAATCAAATAATATGAGTTTCATTAGTTTCTTCCTTCCAAAAAACCCAGTTATAACGTCTGAATTTTAAAAAAGTCCAATAGAATATTTGGGGACCCCGATAGCTCAGTTGATAGAGCACTCTCTTTATACGCAAAGGGCCAGAGATCGATCCCGGGTGCAGTCGATTTTTTTCTGAATCCCTGTCTACTCAGCAATGAATGGGTAGCTGAGTTTGTTAGATCTGGCGAAAAGTCACCATCGACCCCTCTTATCACCTCATCCACCCCCTCTTATTATAACTTCACGTCTCTCTCTCTTACTCTTCAATGCTCGCTGCCCTCTAATGTGTGTGTGGGGGGGGGGGGGGGAGGGGGGGTAGGAGTTGCGTGTGTGTATCAACGCCACGAACAACTCGATCAACGCCTTGGGCGATGCCATTATCTCCGTTAATGGGGATAAATTTCAAATTTTATTAAATTATCGAAGTAACAATGAAGTACGGTGAGCAAATAAAGAAGGCATCACCCCTCTTCTCTAATTAGGTTACAATTTGAAATGAGTGTGACTACTCCGTGTGTTTTACTCCTGTAGGCCACGGTTTTCATCGTGTAGCGGTCTTTAACGGTTCAAGAATGAACGATCCCACGCTCTCAAAGGTCAAACCGGTTCGAATTTCCAACAGTCTCTCAGGAATGTTCAATGTCGAAAAGGACCGGTCCTAGGAGCGCCCCGCACTACTAGACGGTGCAAAAACCAAATAATGACGTCAAACTGCCAGTCCTTTTGGATTTCAGTATCAGGCTATAACATAACGATAGCAACGGTCGGATCCGGGACACACACCACTACCACCACCATCACACCACCGCCACACGCATACCACACGTGGACACAAATAAATGAGTGAACTTCACTCACTCGATAGAGAGACACCCCCTTCCGCAGTTTGAAGTAAGAGGCGACTTCGGTGAAAACTAATCGCCCACGATGATCCGTTAACAGGAAGACAGGAATATATGATGCGCTCCTGATATCAGGCACTTGGGCGGAAATCCGTGGGACGAGATTGAAATTCCTCGTTTACACGCCCCGTTTTCGTGAGTTTTGGTCCATTATCCACAATTTGTGGAAATTCGCCGGATCGTGTTCGAAAAATGTGTACGTCTAAATGGGCCATATGACTGGGGACCAGAATGAAGTAAACATATTCAAAATATTGTTGTTTAGAGTTAACGATGGGCCAGTGAAGGTTTCTTGTAAATGAACAACATGATAAGAAATCATCATTATTGGAGCAATTACTTAAGCCTTCAACATTGTACGATAGTAATATAAAAGGAGGAGAATCCGGAGAGAGAGAGAGAGAGAGAGAGAGAGAGAGTGAGAGTGAGAGAGAGAGTGAGAGAGAGTGAGAGAGAGAAAGAGAGATTAAGAACTAGAAGGACGATGATAATTAAGCAGAGAAGAATAAGTAGGAGGAGAAAAAGGTGGAAGGGGAGGAGGAGGGGGAGGGGGAGGAGGAGGAGGGCGAGGAGGAGGAGATGAAGTAACGGAGAGGAGAGACATTGTAGATAGTGTAGAATTATATTTACTAATACAGTCGTCTTTTTTCTGGTATTGTCTTTCTCTTTTATCAATTCGTTTTCTACTGTTGTTGTTGTTGTTCTTCTTCTTCTCGATGTTACTGACCAACATAAAAGATGGTGGTGATGATGGTGTGGGTGTTGGTATCGATACCTGACGGGCTGTTAAGACTTGCATGGTTCTTAATAGGGTTCTAATTGTTGGTCCATATTGATATTAACAATTTAAAAATATAAACAGTGATCGATCTTTCG
>NW_027626512.1:7500-10000 GCF_034508935.2 Berghia stephanieae
AACAATTGTATCAGCCTAGCCTATTGTTTAATACTTCCAATAGCAAGGCTAGGCCTAAGGTTTAAAACGTTTGGGCGTTGATTGTTTTGATATTTCAGTATTTGAACTGAGCAAACCCTCAGGCACAAGCAAGTTTGACATTATTATGTAAACAACTTTATCGGCCCATCCCACCGTTAAATAAGAAATCTTAACGAATTCAGTGGTTAAAGATTGTAAGTCTCCCATATGACATCGTGTCGACTGAATGGCATCTTTCCTTTCCGTTCAAGATCAACATAAATAATTCGCAAAAACTAATTTCAACGGGCCGCAAGGGATGTCTAGTTTATTCGAGATTTCCGTTTTGGTCCTGGAAAGTGTTCGAGATATTCGTGTTGCCAGTATTAACAAAATATAGGGATCAAAACGGGGCATTGTGCCGAGTTTGAGATTTCCGTGCTCGAGTGTATGTCGATTCACGATGACCCCCATCCACCGTGTTTTATATATGTTCGTCGGACCATGTACGAACAGTATGTACGTCTATATGGGTCCATGAAACTGCTGTCATGAAATTAGAGATTTTACACTGTTAAATATGTAAACAAGTTACGCACCACAAAGTAAAAGATGAATAAATTAAAGAACTGAATAAGTGTGTATGAAAGGCGCCAGACAAAGGAAGAAAGAAAAATACAAGAAAGAAAAATCATCCCAAAAAATCAGTCGACCTCGTTTGGGGATCGAACCTCTTTCTTGCTTTCCTGGCACCTTTCATACACATATTCAGTTCTTTATCTTACACTGGTGCCTGCTCCTTAATGTCTTAATTTAAGAGGTGAATACATCGTATTTCCAAAATAGCTCGTGCTGACATGATAGTTCCGGCTAGCGATTATGAGTTCACGTCATACTTGTTTTCAAATAAAACCAATTCGCTTTATCTAGTGTCGTTTGCATTAAATTTTGAATTCATGATTTATTGTCCATCATCTGGACTCTACATCATGTCGCAATTTCCTAAGACTGATAGGAAATCTCTAGCTTTGAATCATTTGAAATACTGTTTATATATTCAATTTTGTCAAATTAACAATGTTTACATAACTTTGAAAAATTGTATCTCTATGAATGAACGTTTCACAGAGCAGTTAAAGTTTATTTTTAAAAACCTATAAGTTCTTACACGGTACGATATGATACGATACGGAAACTCAATCGGCTCCACTCCCGTAAAGCTGCGAAAAGAAGTCTACTTGTATTTATCGATGTGCATTAAGACTGTGTGGTGACTTTAAAGTGACAATAAATTCTGCAATGAAAGTAGATCAATACCCTCTGCCAACGGCACAAGATCTCTTTGCAAAGCTGTCACGTGGAGAGAAATTCTCAAAGTTGGATTTGAGTCAGGCTTATCATCAAATGCCCATGGACTCAGAAAGTAAAAAGCTTGTCACAATAAATACTCATATTGGACTGTTTAAGTACAACCTACTTCCATATGGAGTGGCATCAGGACCAGCACTTTTCCAAAAGCACATGGAAGAAATTCGTGCAGGAATAGACAATGGTGATAATGGATGTGATAAAAGTGAAAATGTTACTCAAGATAATATATGATCTTGAAAGTGAAAATTCTCTATTGGATATAGCAGAAAATTCGAAAACGGATTTCTGACATGGATAACCAAATGGATTTATCAGCACCTATTGTTAATTTACCTCAACAGAACCGAAATGAGCGTCTACCAAGGAATTTACCCAATGGAAACCGTACGGTGCTCTTATTGGCTAACCAACCAGCGGCCTCGATGAGAAAATTATCCGCCATTGAGACGTTGGCTGGGAATCGCGTTACTATAGTAAACAAGCGCTGATCGGCCGTTCATGAAAACAAGTTGCTGCTCGCTCGTTTAACTCAAAATTATTCAAAACGATCTCTCTAAAATGATATAAATGTGACTTCTTTTGGTTTTCTTCACGGTCAAAACCACACAACATTCTATTAATGATTACGTCCGAGGCAAAAAGGAATATTGACAGGTCGACCGAGAGTTGAACTCGTGAGACGACAAGCTACAATGCGAAGTGTAGCGAGAGTCAAGCTATTGTTTGTCTTGTCCTGTTCTATATAGAGAAAGGGATAAATAGTATAGCCTCGTGTGTGAGTGGTTCCGTGTCATAGTCATGTTTCTAAATTGTTTCTGTTGTTTATGTGTGTAGTGATGACTCTCTCACACTCAATTTCAATGCCGAAAGAGGAATTCCCGCACACAAGAAAGGTGAATTGGGGTGGTATTTGGCATACATATTGTATAGTATCTAGTTCTAAATAGATAACTGATTAGAATTATATTATGATATATAAACACAATGCCAAATACAATTCCGAAGTTTCCTTATTTCAAATGAAGTAAAGCTCCAAAACCTAATGGTAGTGATTATAGTACTGGTGTTAGTGAGGTGATGTGGTGTTGGTGGTGGTTGTAGTTGTAGTAGTAATAGTGATGATGATGTG
>NW_027626512.1:15000-20471 GCF_034508935.2 Berghia stephanieae
TAGTTCCGCGTATGGCAATTTTGCGAATTCAGTCTTGCTTACACCACTTGTAGTTGTGTTATTTTATTGTTCATTTTCTTGGAGTGACCATTAATTTTTGTTGTTGTAGTTGTGGATTGCTATTGTTTATTGCTCATTTTCCTTGTACAATGTATTCAATAATGTATTTTAAGCAACTAATAAACAATTTTATCATTTATTGTTACCGAAAATGACTTCTGTTTTTGATTGCACTTAAAATTATAGACACGACGAAAAGACGACATTAAATTGTGATGGATTATGGAAAACACAAACGATCGAAACAGTGAGATTGAGACAGGGTAAAAACGGAATATTTTATACAAGAAAAAATATTGTAACCAAGAAATGAAGGATTATATATCTATCCATTGCTGGGTACTGGTGAGTGATACTTTAAAACTACTTATTTTGTGTGAAGTTATGTTCACCATACCATTTTCATCATCATCATCATCATCATCATCATCATCATCATCATCATCATCATCATCATCATCATCATCATCATCATCATCATCATCATCAACATTATCATCATCATGATCGTCGTCGTCGTCATCAACCCCCAAATTCTAAACTAATGTAAATATTCATTATCACACAAAGGCCTAATAAAACGTTTGTTGTCACTCCATTACATATCGCCATTACAACGAAAACCTCCTCAACGTCAATGATAAATATTTATTTGTAACATTGTGCAAGGTTTAATATCATTATCATCAACATAATCATCATCATCATCATCATCATCATCATCATCATCATCATCATCATCATCATCATCATCCTTGTAACATGTATTGAAATATATTGGAATTGTTCGGCTGTGGTTAGTTATGTTAGGGTTCTTTCTAGCGGTACGCATCTTGTGTTGCGCATGTTTTGCATGTGAGTGTGAATGTTAACTGCGTGAACGTATTTACACTTTTTGTTACTTATAAACATCGTAAGACGCTGTTTGTGTATTAAGCTAGTTACTGAATAACTCCGTCCTGGATTGTTGTAATATGTATTTGTTGTCAATTTTCCATATTATTAATTATAATTAAATTGAATTAACATAGTCTAACCCCGAGTCGTTACATTTGGAAGCTCGTCCAAAGATTGTATAACTAAAATATTTGTAACCATTAAAAAGGTGAGCTATATTTATAAATATTGTGATTTGTATTGTGATTATAATTTGAGATCGGGATGTCGGAGTCGTTGGCGAGATATAGTAGGGAGGAGGACGTGATGGAGTTGTCTGTGGAAGAGAGGAAAGCATACATACGAGAAAGATTAACCGAAGAAAGACAAATCGAAATGGAGAGATCGAAGCTTGAACTTGAAAACGAGAAAGAGAAAGAGAAAGTAGAATGCAGCATGAATTGAAAATGGCTAGATTTTCCTCCTCTTCTACATCTGTCAACATGATAGCACAACCGATATCTAAACTACCACAAATTCCACCATTCGCAGACGGCAAAGATGATCTTGATAGTTGGTTACTTCCATGTGTCGTCCTGGCCCATATTTATCAACGCTATTGTCAGGTCATGCGTTGTACTGTTACAGTCAATTATCAACGGCAGCCGCACAAGATTACGATACCGTCAAGGAAGCGCTACAGATGAGATATAATTTGACAGAAGACGGCTACCGAGAGAAGTTTCGCCAAGGCATACCGGAGGACGCTAAAAATGCATAGATCTATGTTTATCACGCGACTTAAAAGGTATCTGGAGAGATGGGTCGACCTAGCCAAGATTGAGAAAGTTTAGGACAGTTTAAGAGACCTGTTCGTCAAAGAGCAGTTTATGGATGTCTGTCCTAAGTATAGCTACATATCTTAGAGAAAAGAAAACTAAAACCCTAGACAAAGTAGCTGAAGAATCGGAAGCGTTCCTTGTAGCTAAAAGGAGGCAGTTACATTTTAAAAAACAGTCGTATGAAAAGACAAACAAACCAGAGGTCGAGAAGACTGAAGGAAGAAGCGTTAATGTTAATAGTTCTTTGAGCTGGAGATGTCAGTTCCCCTCTCTCACAGAGCCCGCGATTGTACAAAGTGAAAATACAATATAACAAATCATCAACATAAGAAGGACGTGCCGAAACAATGGTCGCTTAAAAGAGCAGCTGCGGCAGTTGTGGCACAACCGGACGAAACAAACACAGAAATAAATAACTAAATGAAACACAACAATAATTACAATAAACAATATTGATTGATCAATAAATTAATACAATAATGTGTCCTTGCTAATTTACTTTCTTCATGAAATTGATTTTGATGTAAAAATGTCTACTACACAATTTCATCACCCCATGTCCTATATTATGGTTATCATACCAAGACAAATCTTAATTAAGTAAATTGGTAATATTACAAAAATTTTGTTCATGAATAGTTTTCTAGTTCAGAAAACAATTTTACATTATCTCTATTTATGAATTTAAACGACGAATGCTTTTAAGGCACATTTCATGATTTAACACCATGTTTACAGTACTTCTCCAGTTAAACGATCGAGGTTGATAGATGTTTGGTGTCACAACACTTTTAGATCACATCAGCTGTTTGTCTCCCTTAAATTTGATCAATCTCAAGCGATAATCTATTTTTAATCCAGTGAAACGTCATATCAGCTGCTTTTTAAAAAAGATAATACCCCAACTGATCAGTAACACACAATATGTAAGATGTGCAGTCTTTTAGCCAGTAGTGCATAATCATAGAAAAGCATTTATCAAATGCGTAGTAATACCCTATTGGCGATTTACAAGAGGGTTAAACTTTATGAAATAAACGTTTTGAGGACAGATCGTCATCAAATAAACGTAAGAAATGGAATTTTAATGGCCAAAATGTGTGAAGTAAAAGTTTTTTGGCTAAAATTCATGAAATGTAAACTTGATAGCAAAAATGTTCGAAATCAGTTTTCTGGTCAAAATGTATTCTAATGAAAATTTTCTAGTCAAAACATTTGAAGTAAAAGTGTTTTGGCAAAAAAATGTGAAGTTAATGTTTTCTGGTCGAAATATGTGAAATAAATGTTTTCTTTATCATCATTTTTGAAGTAAACGTTTTCAGGTCAATATCAATTGAATTACACATTTTCTGACCAAAATGTATAAAAGCAAATTTTCTTTCGCCAAAATAATACGTAAAAAAAAGTAATCAATGCTTTTTTTACAAAACCCGCCGAAAACCGGCGAAACTCGACAATATCCGGCAAAGTTATGGGAAATAGGCATTGATTGGCTAATGAAGGAAACCTCCAAAAGGGCGAAGAAATGGGATACAGTGGACCCTCTGGACACAGTTGAATGATCTGGATTTTGCAGATGATCTGGCTCTTATGTCCCACACTCAGGACCAGATGCAAACAAGAACCACAATTATAAACAGACAATCCCCATTAGTCCCCACCTCCTATAGTGTCAGGTTCATACTCCTCTGGTACACAACTACTATAGTCCGGCTTCAACTCCCAATGGTATCCATCTCCGACAGTCCCCGGTTAACTACCCACTAGTGTGCACTTCCCTGAGTCACAGGTTCAATCCCTATTGGTGCCCACCTCCTATAGTGTCAGGTTCAATCTCCTCTGGTACACAACTACTATGGTCCGGCCTCAACTTCCAATGGCATCCATCTCCTACAGTTTTCTAACAGTAACAGAAATACATACATGATTTAATGTTTTCTGGAAAAATGTGTGTAGTAATAGCTTTCTGTGAACCAAGATGTATTGCGGTGTGTCTTTTTCACGAAACCCGCCGAAACCCGCCAAAACCCGACAAAACCCGACAAAGTTATGGGAAGTAGGTAGCAATGGGGAGTGATACTGGGACTGAGGGAAGTGTACACCATTTTGGAGTGAACCTGGGCCTGGGTTTCGGCGGGTTTCGTAAAAAAAACAATCAGTGCTTTTTCACGAAATCCGCAGAAACCCGACAATATCCGGCAAAGTTATGGAAAGTAGACAACTGTAGGAAGTGAACCTGGGACTCAGGGAGGTGAACACCAATGGAGAGTGAACCTGGGACTATGTGAAGAGGATATCAGTGAAAAATGAATCTGGGACTATTATGGTAGATGGATACCAGTGGGAATTGAAGCCGGACTATGAGAGTTGGGTACCAGAGGAGAATGAAACTGAGACTATAGGAGGTGGGCGCCAGAGGGGAGTGAACTTGGGACCATTTGAGAGAATCTGGAATGACGGGATATTCCGAAAGGATTGGAAGGAAGGACATCTTATCAGGAAAGGGGACCTCAGTAGTTTTAATAATTATCGAGGAATCACTCTTCTCTCTATCCCAGGAAAGGTTTTCAACCGTATTATTCTAGAAAGAATTACGAATGCAGCAGATGCTTCACTGTGGGACGAACAGGCAGGTTTTTGGAAAAACCGTTCAACCGACCAGACTGTCTCTGCGAGTCATAGTGGAACTCTCCTCTTATTGTCAACTTTCTGGATTACGAGAAGGCTTTCGACAGTATTGACAGACATTAAACCATTTAGGAAAATTTGAAAATGTTATTCAAGAAATAAAAAAGTTCCAAATTAACATCTTTGGAATTTCAGAAACGAAGTGGAGGGGAGAATGAGTAGTTAAAGAAGATGATTTTGTATTGTATTATGCAGGTGGAAAACATCATGAAAAAGGAGTTGGAATTCTTTTAGACAAATCAACATCAAAATGCTATTTAGATCATGTTGCAATCTCAGAAAGAGTTATTTTAGTAAAGTTGAAAGGAAACCCGTTTAATGTTAAAATTATTCAAATATACGCTTCAACATCAGACAGTGACGAAAACACAATTGAAACATTCTATCAAGATATGGAACAAGCATTAAAACAATGTAAATCTGATGAAATTCGTTTAATAATTGGTGATTTCAATGCAAGGGTTTGGGGTAACGAGAGAGTTAAAAAAATTCTTTGGCCCCCACGGACTAGGTACCAAAATGATAGAGGGGAAAGACTTGTCGCTGGTGAGAGGAAAAACCCTTACTAGTCAATAAGGGTTTTAAAAAACCCACGATAGAAGAAGTGGACAGGGATAAGCCCGGGTGGCCTTTATAAAAATTGATTTTATTCTGGCCCAACATCGTTCAAAAATATCGTAAGAACGCAAAACATTCCAAGGAATTGTAAAAGGACCCCGACATGTCAAAGGGCCCCGCTATAAATAAAAAATTAAACAAAAAAAAGAAAAAAAAAGTGGAACCAAAACTGCAATTTAATTATTGAGAAAAACCCCCAAATAAAAAAGATTTCAAAGAAAAGTGAAAGAAAAAGTGAAAACTGATAGATAAAAAATAGTAGTAAGGAATCAAGTACGAAATGCATCAGAATCTGCAAGAGAAAAATTCCTCTGTGAAAAACAGAAAAAACTAGGTGGTGGGTACAAAAATTCTTGAAACGATGAATGAAAGAGAAAACTAGAACGA
>NW_027626513.1:0-6010 GCF_034508935.2 Berghia stephanieae
TAGGTGTTGTTATTGATGATGAGGATGAGGATGATGAGGACAAAAAATAATTATTATTAATATTGGTGACGGTTAGGTGGACCAAGGACTTATAAATTCAAGTTAAACTTTAAATGACATAAACTGCTAGTTTGTAATAACAATCTTACAATAAGTACTTACCAGACGAAGCCATTACAACTCTTCACAAAGAACAACTGAGTCTAAACTGGTTTAGTCAAGATAATATTCTGTCCTCGTTTCAAATCGCTGTGTTGTCGTCACACCATATAAATAACAAACATTTTAAATTTTGGCCAGAAAACTCCACCTTCAAATACCAATCGATTAAAATGGAAAAAAATAGTCTTAAACGTGGCACTTCGAAGTCTCAGGATTGCGACTTTTTGATAAAATTAGAGGCATTTTAATAGATCGATTTTTGAGGGAAGAGTTTTTTAGCCACAATGATAAATACGTGTTTTGTCATGGTATGGTAGAATACAGATTGACATAAAACACATTTATAACGCCTGAACTTTAAAAAAAAAGAAAGGAATTAACCGATTTACACGCGTGTCTATGTCAGGTCGAGTCAAGTCGGTAAATATTATCTCGTTCATAATGATTATACAGTGTAATACAACTGAAATTTGGCATGGGTTTCTGCAGCTTTCTATGTATATATACATATGTGATTTCTTCTCACCAAAATCTCTCAGACCATAAACGTTTTTTGTATTTGTACGATTGATATAGGGGGAATAAATGGTGTGTATTATATTTAAACACATACCATCAATAGACAAATGCCATGTTTACCGACTTGACATTGAACACTTACATGCAGAAGGAGCCCATTAAGTTTCTTGTCTACATATAAATTTGACCAGAAAACGTGTCCTTCAAAGATCGATCGATTTAGATTACCCTCATCTAGGCAAAAACTCTCAAGCCTGAAATTCATTAAAGACATCGCGATGTCCCAGGTTTGAGAGTATTTGCCAAAATGAGAGCATTTAAGTATTACCAGAAACGAGTTGAAACGACTGGAAGACGAACCGACGACGTTTTAAGGAAAGTTGGAAGCAGTGGGGAGTGAACCAGGATCTCCGGGAAGTGTACACAAGTGGGGAGTGAACCTGGGACTATGGTGGAGGATATCAGAGAGAAATGAACTTGGAAATATGGGAGATGGAATGCATAGGGAAACGAGCGGAAATGACCTGAAATGACACGGAAAGAAGATTGTGTATTGATTCTATTACTGAGGTAAAATGCTCACAACATCCACTTGCCGGATATCACTCACCAACACACAACAAGTGTACAGTTTTTTTTTACGAAACCCACCAAAACCCGACGAAACCGACCAAAGTATGGGAAGTGTACACCAGTGGGGAGTGAACCTGGGACTATGGGAAGAGGATAGGGAAATGAACCTGGGACTATGGAAGACGGGTACCAGGGGGAATTGAAGGCGGACTAATGGAGGTGGGTACCAGAGGAGAATGAACCTGGGACTACGAGAGGTTGATACAAATGGAGAGTGAAACCGGGAGTATGTTAGGTGAACACAGAAAAGTAAGTGATCCAGGGACTCAAGAAAGTGGACACCAATGGGAGTGAACCTGGGCCTATGGAAGGTGGATATCAGAGGGAAATGAACCTGGGACTATGGGAGTGCTTACCAGTGGGAATTAAAGTCAGTGCACTATGGGAGTTGGGCACCAAAGGTGATTGAACCTGGGACTATAGGAGGTAGGCACTAATGGGAAAATAACCTGAGACTACGAATTGTAGAGATACTAGTGGAGAGTGAAGCCGGGGAATTTGGACACCAGAGGCGAGTGAACCCAGCCAGAAGGTTACTTCTTTCCGAAATCTCCCATAGTCTCAGATTCATTCTTCTCCGGTATCTACTTCCCATAATCCCAGGTTCATCCCCAATGGTGCCCACCTTCCATATTTCTATCTTCGGTCCACACGGGTGTCCACCTCCCATAATCATAGGTTTATTCTCCCCTGATATCCACATCTCTGCGTCTTGGTCTCGTTCTACACAATGTGTCCACTTCCCATAGTCCCGTTTCACTCCTCTCTTCTTTTAACCTCAGAAAATCCACAGAATTAATCTTCTTTCCGGTCGTTCCCCACTGGTATCCACCTTCCATTGTCTCAGGTTAATTACCTCTGATATCCTCCCCCCATAGTCCAAGGCTCATTCCTCACTGGTGTCTACTTCCCTTAGTCCCTGGTTCATTCCCCACTACTGCCCACTTCCCATTACTTCAGACGGTTTCGATAGCTTTAGGAAAAATGAAGTACCATTCTTGGTTCACTCCCCACTGGTGTCTACCTCCCATATTCCTGGCTTCACTCTCCACTGGTGTATGCCTCTCGTAGGTACCTCTCGTCTAAGGATAATTCCCTATTGGTGCCCTCCTCCTATATTTCAAAGATTATTATCTTCTGTTGCCTAACTTCGATGTCCGGCTTCAATTCCCACTGGTACCCGTCTCCATTAGTCCCGGATTCATTTCCCTCTTATATCCCCTTCTCAAAGTCTCAGGTTCACTCCCCACTGGTGCACACTTCCCTGAGTCCATGGTTCACTCCCCACTGCTGTCCATTCTCATGACTTTGGTGGGTTTCGTAAAGAAGAATCACACGTTTTGTGTGTTGGTGCGTGATATCCGACTGGCGGATGTTGTGAGCATTTTACCTCAGCGCAGGCATCAATACACAATCATCTTTCCGGTCATTTCTGGTCATTTCCGCTCGCTTCCCACTGGTGTCCATTTCCCGTATTCCCAGGTTAATTTCCCTCTGAAATCCTCTTCCCATAGTCCCAAGTTCACTCCCCACTGGTGGACACTTCCCGGAGTCCCTGGTTCACTCCCCACTGCTGCCAATTTTTCATAACCGTCGTCGTTTTGGCTCGTTTCCGCTCAAATCCAGTTGGTTCCGGTCCTTTCCGGTATTACGTAGCCCCCAAGATGAGGGTCATTTGAATCGATCTATATTTGCAGGACGAATTTTCTGGCCACATTTTTAAATACGTGTTTTTCCCAGAGTATGGCGGTTAAACTTAAATGTCTTCATTTAAGTCATTCGAACATAATAACAGTTTGACGAAACAGGTCAATAAGGATCATAGAGAATACAGTAGTAGCCTGTGATAAGGATGGCTGACTACACGATACACACTTGCAAATGGCAATTTACAGCACAAGCAGGATTAAATTATGAAGTTATTCAAGAGCACTTGAGCTGTTAAGATCATTGACTTATACGAGGAAATGTGTAGCTAACGGTATTCTTTTCCTGCAAAGCTAAAATTCAGAAATTCCTCTCTAAGTCAAGATAGCTATTTGTGGTGCTAATGTTGTTTCAGTGGTATACAGTGCTTTTATGCATGTAAACGATCTATTTCTATTACGCCAATTAAACAATAGATTTTTGACCAATCAAAACATGGACACACCTTCATACGTGCTCGGACAAACATAGTTGGTTGTTCATAAACAATAACGTGAATGATTTCGACCCTTCTCTGACTATTGTTATTGTTTTTATACGCCAAATGGGTGACTAGTTATTACGCAGTTTTCTCGATCATATTAGTGTAAACGTTTAATTTTACACATTTATTTCTGTGTTGGTTTTATTCATCAAGTGATAGAACAGTGAGTATTTTAATAAACACATATCATCGATTGTAAAACCTATATACACACTTCCTTAATGTCAGCTATCTCTCCAGCGTTTTTCCCGTTCAAAGCCAAACTACATATCACTTATCGCCCAACTACGAGCACAAGCGTCATGTCTTGTTCTACATGTAGAACAAGACATGACGCTTGTATTGGGCGATTTTACAATCAGTTGCACGTCAGTTTCGATAATTAAAAATTCGATTTAATGGTAGTATAATAATTGTTTTCATTTCATTTTCTTAAAAATATTAATATAAACGCGATTTTATATTTGGCGAATGTTGCCCAGGAATATGGCCATCTGCTGGCATCCGTATCTTTAAGATGTTAGTGTTTGTCGTTTGCGCTACTTATAGATAGACACTTAGATAACCGCGCCTCTCGGACAGTCGTCATAATGTAAATAATTACAGTGATTGGAAAACAAAACAAACTACACAGGTCTTACAATCGATGATATGTTGTCTGAATGGGGGCTTTACGTGCTGATGTTGGTTAGAGACCCCTGACATCCGAACGTTATTATGGGCCTAGTTTAACATTGTTGTAATGGAAAAATACTTTTTCGTCTTTTTGAGATGTCCATTGAACAATATTGAACTGGGTTATCAGACCTGCAAATAAGTGCACGTTGATCAAAACCGATGAGTTTTTTTTTTTCAAACGGTAAGTAGTTAGTAATGTTTAATCACGTGATCTTCTATTTGTGATCCAACGTCTCAAAACGGTATTATATCGGGATCATGTGCATTTATTTGCAGGTCTCATAACCCAATTGTTTATAGGCTCATTGTTGTAATGGAATTTTTTAGAATGAAGCAAAATATTGTCCATCTAGCATTGTTGCAATGAAAGAATTTGCGTTTATTCTCCACCATAACGTACATAAGTAAACCCCAAGCTTCATATTTACGGGGGTCCCGTTAGTTCAGTTGGTAGAGCACTCGCTTCACGAGCAAAGGTGCCGAGATCGATCCCGGGTGCAGTCGATATTTTTTATGACCCCCTGTCCACACAGTCGTGATTGGATAGCTTGTCTGATTGATCCTGCGAATGTACTTTTCGATAGACTAGCGTCCTATCCAAAGTGTAGCAATCATTGCAAATTTTCCATTTCGCGCAATAGAAACCGGAATAACTCCGGCTCTGAAGGACTTGTTTTTCATATGTGCGCTATTATTTCAACTTCCAGGTCTCAGCTTATCCCAACATGATACCGCTTCAAGACTGCGTGTCACATTTGTCGTGGCCGCTTTGGTGCGGCTATGTGGTCATATGGTATGGCACTCGCTTTCGGAACGGAAGGTCCTGGGTTTCCAGTTGAATCATTGGAAAAGACTCTTTACTCACAATCTCTCACCGTATTCAGGTGTAAAAATGAGTACCTGGCCGTTAACAACGTTGTCTTTGTCCGAAATAAAATTGTAAAATCGCCGAACTACAAGCGTCATGTCTTGTTCTACATGTTACGCGCTGATGTTGGTTAGAGACCCCTTGTAAGCGCTTTGAGCACGTTTAGTGGATATTACGTTATAGAAAATCTCTAGTTTTATTTTCGTCTTTTTTTTTGGAGGGTGGGGGGGGGGGGGGGGGGAAGCCAAAATTGGCCACGACGAAATCTGACCATCTGGATTGAGGGGTGGAATAAAATATAGAAAACTATTATAAATCTGATCATGTTTTGACTTTTATACATTCTGATCACATGACACGTGAAAAAGTTCTAGCCAGTATGGAGAATAAAAAGTACCGATTTTTTTTTTGTTTAGAACCAAGCTGCTCGTTGTTGCGCGGACGTGACATTAGGCTATTTAATCCTATTAAAAATAGCAAGAGTGTTAGAGTAGTAGATTGTCCATTTTCATCTTCAAAGAATCTTTGTTGGATGTGATGTGATGGCGACGTTAGGTCAGGTCTCTTATCATTAGAAATATTGTGCAATGCCATGTCATGTTCTGTCATCATAACTATCGACGTGTTCTAAACATGTGTTGACTTGTAGTTGTAAAGAGCTTAGATCACATGCAGTGGATAGTGCCCTGTATAATAGTTACTTCTATTAACCTCTTCCCCCGTTATTTAGTCGTTGTCATGATCATCATCATTATTATTATTAAATTTTTATTATTATTATTATTATTATTATTATTTTTATTATTATTAAATTTTTATTATTATTATTATTATTATTATTATTATTATTATTATTATTGTTGTTGTGGTTTTCATCGTCATCATCATAATCATAATCATTATTCCCTCCTCCTCCTCCTCCCCTCCTCCTCCTCCTCCCTCCTCCTCCTCCTCCTCCT
>NW_027626514.1:0-6005 GCF_034508935.2 Berghia stephanieae
ATATATATTAATATAATATTATATATTATATATATATATATATTTTTATATATAAAATATATATATATATAATATATAAAATGTCAGGAAATGTATTGGCTGGGAATGCCTGTCACAAACTCAGGAAAATCTGGAGTTCAAAACCTACAGAGGAAATAAAAAAGGGGACTGTTCCTGGCAATGGAAGATCAGTGCTTCTATATGGAGCAGCGACTTGGCCCTAACAAAGCAACTGGACGGCTTGCTTCAACCCTTCAATGTAAGCTGGGAAAGATCACATATCAAATGAAGAGCTCTACAGTGACCTCCCCCTCGAAATACAAACGAAAGACGGGAGACTTGCCGACACTGCTGGAACAACAAGGAGGAGATTGCAAGTCTTGCAAATAAAACATACATTGACTGACTGCTAGATGACACAGCAATGACGACCCCGGGGAGCGGGCCGTACGCTGATGGAGGACGGGCCCAGAATGTCGAAGATTTGTGGCTCATGTTGGGCGCACTAAGCAGCGGCCAAAGTAAATAAGCCCCCATGTCTTTTCAGTGTAACCCATCATTAACTAGTTCTGATTTCCCTTTTGAATGTTAACGCTTCATTTGTATGGTTGTCCCAACCCAAATAAAAGTTTTGAAGTTTTAATTCACTGTAAATTAATATAACGAATAACAAAAAGACCTCTATCTATTTGGTAGATCCCAAGAAATGCGTGACTTGAATAACAATCAGGTTGTTGTGGCGATTGCATGTTAGTATCGTAACGGAATGCATATTAACAACAAGGATAAGGACCCTACTGAGACCAATACAACAATATCATGGAAATGCAAAAATTGGATCAAAACACTCAAATGACCAAAAAATTTTCTTTATTAGTATCTAATTACACTATCTCATCAATATTAGACCACAACTATCCATCACTAGACTCTTTCTTATTTATCCCAAAAAACATTTGGCAGTCCCAAAATATATTAGTTTCACGTTCATGAATAGCAAATAAAGGTTCCAAAAGAATACATGAATTAGACACCTAATAATGTGTAATGTCTCAAAGCACTTTGTGGATTCTAGGACGGAATTAATTTTTTCATTTTTTTTAGCGCACACCTCCTCTGCCCCCAACCACACACACAGAAGCTTTTTCATCCCCCCCCCCCCCGCCTTCTTTCTTTTAAAATTTTAAAGGCTCACGAAGTATGCTAATGAAAATTCACAAAAAGGGAAGAAAAAACAACCTCCAATCAAAATCAAAATATTACTTTTTAAAATGATAATGAAAAAGTTTCCAAAAACATATAATTATTACTTAGCAGTATATTTGATTGAAAGAAATCCATTTTGTATATCACATCTTGCCTCAGCTGAATTTAGAAAATCCCCAAAATATGCGCAAAACCCTTCCCTCTTCTCCTCTACGGATTAGTAGGCAAATTGCGACCCCCCCTTTTTCCCCTCTTTGCTCACCGCATCCCCTTCTATAGAAGTTTGGCCAAAGTGTCCCTCCCCTGTCATCACCTTCTATTACTCATATCCCACCCCCATGCCCTACTATTTGATAAACTATTCAACTTTTTGATATCATTTGAAAACCTGTCATCCTGAAAATTTAGGAAATCGTATTTTTTTTTTTTTGGATATAGAAATTGTAGTTGCTGCATTTAAATTTTAAAAAAAATCCACAATGTACCCTCTAAAACATTAAATAACACTTTGAAAGTCCTTACAATTGTGTAGTGTGGCATCAACTTTCATATTCAATAGGTTTTAATGACTTAGGGATGCTCATGATGTTCTGAAATTGGAGCCATACTTTTTAATTCTACGAATATATTTTTTTTGGTAATAGTAGGGAGGTCTGCATTCATTTACTCACTTTCAATAATATTGTTTTATTCTTCCGCAGGGCCAGGAGAGCACAGATTACTTGTTTTCAATAAAGAGAATTGTCATTTGAGGCGCAATGTACACGTTCCGCACTCATCAATGAATTGGATTATTTTTTTCTATAACTTCATGGAGGCCCCAGGACAAAAAAGTCTTTGATAAATAGGGTCAACGATTGTGTGTTTAAAAAGAAAACAACAGCAACCACACCAACAACAACCCCTGGAAAGAAAGATAGATATGAGGTGTTAAAAGAAATACTCAAGAAAATATTGTCAATATCAACAGCTCTTTCTTATGTTTCTCAATAATGTTTTTATTTGATTTTTTATTCCAATACATCCCTTACATTGAATGGAACCCTAAATAATGAATAGAGATTAATAATAATCAATAAATACTAAATAATAATAATAATAATAATAATAATAATAATAAAAATTTAAAAATAATAATAATAATAATAATAATAATAATAATAATAAAATATATAATAATAATAATATAAATAATAATAATAATAAAAATAATAATAATAATAATAATTAATTAATAATAATATTAATAATAATAATAAAAAATAATAATAATAATAATAATATAATAATAATATACTTTATTCATCAAAGAAAAAAAAGGAAATTTGTTTACGGGACGCGGCATGCATAGAATTGTAAAAACACAATTTGAGAATATATGGCGAAAATGTTTGTGTATATATGTTAAGGATTAATCCGGCAATGGGTTTCGACTCCATTTAAAACAGTCCTAGGTTACCAGTGCTATATTTCTTACTTTTTGGAAATAGTTTAGATGAAAAATTAATTTTTGTGCTATATTTTTGCTTTCAAGAAGGCTGTAGGGGCTGAATCCGACATAAAAAAAATCCCAAAGATATATGTTTTTTTGGGGGCCACCACACATTTTCTTAGGATTTTTAAACGCTCTCAGGGCGACCATGGGAGATGTCAACTTTTAAAGGGAGCATTTCATGTATCAAAATTTGACGCCTTATGTCAACAATAAAAAATTGTATGAATTTTTTTTGCATATTGTTTAGATCGTCGCCACAAGGTACTTATACAATGTTTATAATAAAAATGGATTAAAAATCACGGAGAAATTAATTTTTACATCCTATTATATAGGTTGTAAATTGGCTCAGTGACTTTTAATCCGAAGGTCGGGGGTTCGAATCTCATAAGAGCTTGCCAGAATTTTTCTTTCCCCATTATTCGAAGGCGTGCCCCTCACAACATACTCAGGTGTAAAACGAGTCCCAGGTAATAACAGCTTTTTATTTGTCCACAACCTTCAATTGTAAAAGCCCTAACGCCTTGTCCATCTCTTTTGATTGCTGTTGATCTGGACCCCCCTTGTGAAGTGCTTTGAGCAGCACTTCAGAGGTAGATATAGCGCTATATAAACAATCTCATTTTTTTAGTATGTATAGTTTTTGTCACGACCCCAGAAATCTTTATCGCCCTTGGTGTACAACAGTACCCAGTACCAAGATAGAAAATTGATCCTGACACTGATAGTATTTAAAGTCAGTTAATGCTACTAGTGGTGGACAGAAACCAGACAAGAGAGAGTGGACAGACGATAAATTCACAACATTAATTAAAAGATATAGGAATGAAGGAGGGATACCACTTCAGAGAAGCTGGGCCAACAGCTCGTTTTGAAAAAGGAAGTGTTTGTACTCGTTAATCCACTAGTGGAGGTAGTGAATATGAAGCCCTTTTTTAGGACATGGGTAGCCACAACTGCTACAAAGCCGTGTATTCAACTTTGCATGCTCTTTTACTTTTAGGGCAGATCATCACCAGTTTGTGTCAATCCTACGAGGACTACGAGGTGCACACCATGAGGAATGATCCCTGGGCTATGAGAGTAAGACAACACTGTCGAGTTGAACCGAGACTATGGGATATGGACACCTGTTTAACTCAGTATGTTAGGATCTAGACATCATTGGGAACTGAATCCGGTTTGTATTTAGACACAAGTTTGGGGGTGAAACCGGGCTATGGACATGGACACCATCCCATTAGTATGTATGCGGAAGAGGTGGCTATATGTACGTTGGTCTTTAAACTTTTTTAAATTATGAAAAACACCAATCTTGTACTTTCCTTTTTTTTATGAAAAAACATTACTGAAAAAAAATGCTGCGCAATTGTTTCCCTTGTTACAGTGAAACCGTTGCCTACATAATCATTTGAAGAAGGAAGAGAGTATTTCCATTAACAAACAACATCACATTTAGATAAGTGGGAGATTAACCTATTTCGATGACCGTACAGGAAGAAAAAAGCGGGGGGGGGACAATTAATGGCCGGAATCGCATCATCTCATCATCATCATCAATTCATCATCATCATCATCATCATCATCATCATCATCCCTCATCATCATTATCATCATCATCATCGTCATCAAAGATCGTCGCTCCAAACACCGAGCCCACTCCACAGCATCTGAGAAGCAGACTCTTAGGTCATGTTTTAGATTAGCTGGGCCAGTACTGGCATTCTCTAAGGATTGGCGTGCTCCATCATCTGCTCTGGACTCCCCATGTACACAAACTAGTCTCAGCTAGTCCCCACTTTTTCATGCTTCCAGTTGTTCTCCAAGTTTTTTCCCGTGCTATCACTACCAGCCTGGCGAAGGTGCAGCTGTAGGAGGAATGGGAAATTTTCGTGATAAACAAAGCGGAGAAATCCCCTAGCTAAAAGTCAACTCTGTCAACATGGGGATAATGTAGCTACCTTTAATGTTTAACCTAACAAAACAGTGATATCAGATTACGCGCCATTTTGAGGGAAGTGTAGACTGCGAGATCCTTATAACAAACTCTCAGAAACCTGTAATAAGATTCCCAAGCACACAGGACGGGGGAAGAAGATCTAACAAAACGATAAAAAAAACTCATAAAAGCAAACCGAGACACAACAGAGAGGCTAGTACAGAGGAGAACAAAAGTCACAAAAAGATCCACCTCAATCACCCACTGATTGTTGAAGCTGGAAAAGGAAAAAAAAGGCTCAAGATGCATTCAACCACAACAACAAACACCAAACTCATAAAAAAAGAATTTGTGAAGGATATCAACACAGAAAATACAAACCGTCTATAGGAATATAGAAGAACGAGAGCTAGAGTCTCATCAGGAAGGGAGAAAGCCGAAGAGAGATCAAACATGGTAAAGTGGAAATGATAAATAGAAATAACTGGTAGGAAAGCAAGTCGACAAGGGATTTCCCCAGGGGTAAAACAAAAGAAGAAAGAAGACAGAAATGGTTTCACACTTCCAAACCTTCTGTGAGAAAGATCCAGTTAGGGGCATCAGAAGAGGACGTAGACCTAGACCCAATTTCTACGAGATATCTGTATAGACGAGAGTGACATTATAGTGGATGAGATATAAGAAGGCCAAAAAGTATTTTCAGTGATGGAAAACACTCCGGACCTGATGACATCCCACCTGAAAGTATGGAATCACTGTTGACTTATGATCATATCCTGTTTGGAGTTACAAATGGATTACTAAACAGGAATAAAAAGCCACACCAAATGGTTGGAAATTGATTTGATCCAGTTTTCCCCAAAGGGAGGAGACCCCAAGTGATACTTCCACTTGGCGAGATTTATTCTCAAAATGAGTCCAGCCAGAGATTGACCCTCATCTTCGTTCTTGTCAAAACGGCTTCAGACTAAAAGATCCACGATGCTCACCTCCTAGCTTTAAAGGCTAATCGAAAATGTAAAAAGCCACAAGAAGAAGGCAATCATTCTATACGTAGACTTAAAGAAGGCCTTTGACTCGATACATCGCCCTACAATGATGAAAATCTAAAAGCAAATGGTTACTCCTAACCTCTATCTTCTATTAAAAGAAATGTATGAGAAAACACGGACAAAGATTATCTCTCCAGATGGTTGAAACTGAGCTGTTTGAGATCAAAGCAGTGTGCTTCAAGGTGATACTTAGCCCCCTATCTCTTTTCAATTGCCTGGACTATATGATGAGAAAGAATACGTGGCATGGAAAACGAGAGGGCTTCACGCTCATAGAAAGAAGTAGGCGCAATCCGCTTTGATTGTCCGGATC
>NW_027626515.1:0-6004 GCF_034508935.2 Berghia stephanieae
TACCCACGCCCAGAAAAGAAACAAACCATTCCCAATTCAAATCTTCTTCTTCTTCCAGACTTGATATTATATAAAATTAATGTACACGACGACGCAAACGGCTCTGGGACTCTTTCCGAGCCCTTACTATTTAAAACTAAATCTCCCTAGCGGAAATGCGTCCTACAAATAGATCACCCTATCCCTCTACGACACTGCCACCATTGGAACGGACAATGCCAGTTCCAAATATACTGCCGGAAATCAAATCGGCATGCCATCCTCTTTACGAACTGAAATGCGCACGACTAATGACGTTAAAGACGTTGACACCCACCCCCCCCACCCACCCCCCCCCCCCTTCCTTCATTTGGCGCCCTCAACGATATCACCTACGACACTGCACCAAAGAAGAGCACCTCTTCCTATTCCTCCTTTCTTAATTCATTTATATAAATATACAAAATGAATAGCACCGACGAAACGCTCTGCGCGATCTTGTCCGAGCTCATTATTTAAAATTATACTCTCCATAGCGGAAATGCGTCCTACAAATAGATCCGCTATCCGTCTACGACATGCCACCATTGGACGGAAAAAAACCGCGTTCCAAATATACTGCCGGAAATCAAATCGGCATGCCATCCTCTTACGAAGCGGAAAAAGCCACGACCACCCTAACGATCAGTCCTGGACATCCCCCCACAAAACACCACTCCTCATTCCTTTGGTCCCTATATATAATAAACTGCACCAAAGAAGACAACACCCTGCTCTTTCCCTTATTTTAAATTTATTATAAAAAAACAAATAATGAGCACCGCACGTCCCTGCCGACTTTGTCCGATCATTTCAAAATTACTCCCAAACGGAAACTCTACAAAAATCGCACCCGAACTGCACCCTGACCGATAAACCACGTTATAGAACTATACTGCGAAATCAAATAACCCATGCCACATAAAAAAACTTTTGACTAAATTCAGCCTGCCGAAAGTCGCTTTGAAAAATCTTTTTCTAGAATCGCACACCATCGAAAGTCTGGACATCCCACCCTTCTTATTTGCGCCCAACTACCTAGCACTGCCACCACACCTCTTCCTTGCCCTCTCTTATATACAAATACAAAGAAGAGACACCACTCCTATTCCTCTATCTTTTTATTTAATAAATATATCCATAGGACACGCGAAAGACTCGCACTCTTTTCCGACTCATTATATTAAAATATCTACTTCCAGAACATAGCGAATCCAATAGATCCGCTATCCTGCTACGACACTCGCCACCATTGAACGGAAAAATCCGTTCAGAAATATACGCCGAATCAAATCCGCATCCTCCTTCTTTACAGCGACATGCCACACCAAGACTAAAGCCATGAAAAGCCCCACCCATCCTCCTTCTTCATTTGTCCTAACATATACTAGACACTGACGCCGCAGAACAGCCGACTCATTTTTAATTTACTCTCCTACTTGAATGCTTCTAAATAATACAACATAATACGAGCACCATGGACGAAAGATCGCGACTTGTCCGACTCTTATATTTAAAATTATTGCTCCATCGGAAATCTACAAAAGATACGCTATCCTTACGACATGCACATTGGAACGACACACAAACATACCTCCAACCCAACCCTGCTCATTGCCATCAACGTTCACCATGACGACCTGCTCCGAAGAAGGAAACAATCTTCTTTACTACTAATTTACTTAAATAAACAAATTGAGCACCACGAACCCCCTCCTTCATTTGGCCTCTCAAAATCACTACCCTCCATAGAAAGGAAGAACATTCCTATTCCCTTCTCATCACATTATACGATAAATCACTTAAAATATGCGAAGACACACGCCAACCCTGAGACTTGTCGAGCTTTATAAATTCACTCTCCATAGTAAGCGTCTAAAATAGATACCTCTACGCTACGACCGCCACCATGTAACGGACAATCCCCAGTTCCATACTATTGCCGAATCAAACGATGCACCCTTACGACCCGAAATGCGCACGAAATAGAAAGACTGACATCCCCCCCTCTCCTTTCATTTATATTGCCCCTCAACGATATCACCACCGAGACGCTTGCACCAGATGCGAGCACTTCTAATCTTTCTTCATACTAATCTCTTAATATAATCTAAATACTTACAAACAAAGCACCGACGGAACGCTCTGGCCTTTGTCCGAATCTATCTTCAATTATCTCTCTCCATAGCGAAATGGCGTCCTACAAATAGTACGCTATCCCTCACGACCTGCCACCTGACCGCTAATACCACGTTAGACATACCCGAAAAAACATACCCATCCACAGTTAAAAACTGTTTTCATAAAATGTCCAGACCTGCCGAGAGGTCGCTTTTGCGATCTTCTTTACGAGCGATAATAAAAAACCTCCGCAATACGAAAGTCTAACATCACCCCACCCCCTTCCTTCATTGGCCCTAACGATTCACCCTAACGAACTGCCGAAAAAAGCCCCACTAATCCTCTTTTCTTATTCCTTCAAAGTTACAATTGAATACACCACGACGGCTATGGAGCCTGACATCAGTAATTTAAATCCACCCCATCGATTCTCTCCCTAAACGTATCACCTACGACACTGCCACCAATGAACACTATCCCTTTCATACATATGCGAAATAAATATAACAAATTGAATGAGCACCGACGAACGGCTCTGGAGACTCTTGTCCGAGCTCTTATATTTAAAATTATTACTCTCATAGCGGAAATGCGTCCTACAAATAGATACCGCTATCCCTCTACGACACTGCCACCATTGGAACGGAAAAATGCCAGGTTCCAGAACATACTGCCGGAAATCAAATCCGGCATCCATCCTCTTTACGAAGCGGAAATGCGCACGACAATGACGTTAAAGACGTGACACCCCCCCCCCCCCCCCCCCCTTCCTTCATTGGCCCCTCAACGATATCACCCTACGACACTGCCACCAGAAAGAAGACACCATCTTCCTATTCCTTCTCTTCTTTTATTATTATAATAAATATAACAAAATGAATGAGCACCGACGAACGGCTCTGGCGACTCTTGTCCGAGCTCATTATATTTAAAATTATTACTCTCCATAGCGGAAAATGCGTCCTACAAATAGATACCGCAATCCCTCTACGGCACTGCCACCATTGGAACGGACAAAGCCATGTTCAAGAACTATACTGCCGAAAATCAAATCCGCCATGCCACGAGTAAAAAAAACTGTTTTGCACTAAAGTGTCCGAGCCCTGTCCGATGGTGGTCGCTTTTTGAAATAATTCCTTCTTTACGTAGCGGAAATGCGCACGACCAATGACGTTAAAGACGTGGACATTCCCCCACCTCCCTTCCTTTAATGGCGCCCCCTACGACTCTGTCACCAGAAAGAAAGACACCATCTTTCTATTCTTCTTAGTTTAATAAACATAATAAAATAAATGAGCTTTCATACAGCGCAATATCCACTAAACGTGCTCAAAACGCTTTACAAGGGGTCCCTGTCCAACAACAATACTTAGCACGTAGGACGAGACATGACGCCTGTTAGGCGATATTACAATTTTTCGGACAGGGACAACGTTGTTAACTGTCAGGCATCCATTTTACACCTGAGTACGGTGAGATAATGTGAGTAAACAGTCTATTCCAAGGACACAATTATGCGCCGAGCCAGGCTCGAACCCAGGAAAGCGAGTGTCATACCACTAGACCACATAATTCTTCTTCTTCTTTTCTTCTCCTTTCTTCTTCTTTCTTCTTCTTCTTCTTCTTCTTCTTTCTTCTCTTCTTCTTCTTCTTCCTTCTTCTTCTTCTTCTCTTCTTCTTCTCCTGCTACATCTTCATCGCTCTTCCTTCTTCTTCTTTCTTCTTCTTCTTCTTCTTCTTCTTCTTCTCTTCTTCTTCTTCTTTTCTTCTTCTTCTTCTCTTCTTCTTCTTCTTCTTCTTCTTCTCCTTCTGTGAAAACGAGACAGAATTTACAATAAAATTCAAAGTTTATTATTAAAAGAATTACAATTAGTATACCATGTTTTTTGGAATTTCAGGCAATATATAAATATATATGAGCTGTTTCACGAAACTTTCTTCCACGGCCGACTATATGTTCCCAGGGAGTGAGATGCAGTTCAACGTTGGTTTGTTGTCATAATAAAAGAAAAGAAATGGACTGTGGAGGCTTTTAGAAAATAAGGTCTTTGTCCTCTGGCCATGCTCGCATTTTATATGTTAAAGTTTTATCTTTAATCTTGGCAAAGGTTCTGTGAAACTCTGGGAAGGCTGTCCTGAGTGATCTTATTAGACATGGATCCACCGTCGTCTTCCTTCTATAGGCTCCTAAATAATGGAAGGCCATCTGAAGTTCGTCCTTAGTAAATTTATTCCTGGCCGTCACATATATCTGGGGAAAATAAGAAAGAAAAGAAAAAGAAAATGTATTTGTACTAGCCGAGAATTAATCTACATGAGTGGGGAGTGGGAGGGAGGTATTTTGTTACTCCGAGTAACTTAAGAATTAGATAAATCTCTTTACATCTCCTTAGAGAGACCCCCCCCTCCCCCAAAAAACCACCACCACCCCCCCCCCCCCCCACCCCGAACTTTCCAAATTATCTCCCAGTAGAAGCCGATCCTTTACTCGGTAATTTTTGTATTACGTAGACAAAGGAAACAAAGCCAAACTCATAATTTACTTACGCCTTTTAAGACCTTGTCTTCTCTGATGCAATTATTGGGGCACGTCTCCGGTTTATTGCAGACAAAGTCTTTGTGAAATATAGCACACTTGTATCTGTTTAATTTAAAAGAATAAACATAGATATTTGAATCATCTAAAGCCGTGTGATTATTAGTTTTTATTAAAGAAATGTTTAATCCTTTACGGCCAAAAACCTCACACTATGACATTATTTTTTCCGAGAAAAGACCAGAAAAAATGTAAGAAAGACAGGTGCACCATGTTCATAATTAGTATTGCATACATACCGGGAACTACAGGTGACGACGTTGAGGACTCTACTGAAGGCAAAGCCTGGACGTCGGTAACGATGGGTGGCTCAAAATAACTCTTGACGTGCTGGGCTCGTCCAATCTTAACTCTTCACTTTGCAAGCATTGTACTGGAATAAAAAAATATAGATGAACTGAACATTTCATATGAACCTTTTTTTTTTAGACAGCCTTTATAAAGCGTTTACCACCCCGCCAATTTACAAAGAATTACAATTAGTATACCATTTGTTTGGAATTTCAACAAAATAAATGAACTTAACTTCAATTTAAATTTTCCAGCAACATATAAATATATATGAACTGTTTGACGAAACTTTCTTCCACGGCCGACAATATGTTCCCAGGGAGTGAGATCCAGTTCAACGTTGGTTTGTTGTCATAATAAAAGAAAAGAAATGGACTGTATAGGCTTTTAGAAAATAAGGTCTTTGTCCTCAGGCCATGCTCGCATTTTATCTGTTAAAGTTTTATCTTTAATCTTGGCAAAGGTTCTGTGAAACTCTGGGAAGGCTGTCCTGAGTGATCTTATTAGACATGGATCCACCGTCGTCTTCCTTCTATAGGCTCCTAAATAATGGAAGGCCATCTGAAGTTCGTCCTTAGTAAATTTATTCCTGGCCGTCACATATATCTGGGGGAAAATAAGAAAGAAAAGAAAAAGAAAATGTATTTGTACCAGCCGAGAAATAATCTACATGGGTGGGGGGGGGGAGGGGAGGTATTTTGTTACTCCGAAGTAACTTAAGAATTAGATAAATCTCTTTATATCTCCTTAGAGAGACCCACCCCCCCCCCCACCCCAAACAACCACCACACCCCCCCCCCCCCCCACCCCGAACTTTCCAAATTATCTCCCAGTAGAAGCCGATCCTTTACTCGGTAATTTTGTATTACGTAGACAAAGGAAACAAAGCCAAACTCATAATTTACTTACGCCTTTTAAGACCTTGTCTTCTCTGATGCAATTATTGGGCACGTCTCCGGGTTTATTACAGACAAAGTC
>NW_027626516.1:0-6001 GCF_034508935.2 Berghia stephanieae
AATAATAATAATAATAATAATAATAATAATAATAATAATATCGTCCATGTTGCACCATGCTCTGGTCGTTTCTCACAGAAGAATGATTGCTAGACTAACCTGACTTTGTTTATATCAGTAAATCAGTCTCCTCAAAGGATTACTTGTTTATTGAATATTTTGTAAATATTTTTTTGAAATTAGTCAGGTTTCTTAATCCGTAGACCGAGTTCATACACCATCTTAATCCTTGGTCCAGATCCAATACCACGTTTTGAGTCCTGAAATCTTCCGTGTTACGAACTATATTTGTCTCTGAAGCTGTTATATTAATTTTTCTTCACTACTTTTTACAATCCACAGCATCTGTTGTTAGCTTAGTTTTTAAATTCACTCTGGTGTATAACATAGAGATAGAACTAGAAAAACTATTCACGCTCACCAAATAAAATGTTTCTATCGAATGTGTGTTTCTGGACAAACGGCAACGCATTCAAAACTAATATCAACAGGAATCACCGCCAGTGTCGAAGTGAACAAAACAATAAACAGGCTGTAGTAATCGTGCCTATCGGAAGAAGGAAAAACCCCAACAAAACAAACAACATACAAACAAGAGAAAAAAAAAAGAAAAGAAAGAAAGTCCCTGATGCGTAGCTCAAGCCTTGAAGATCCCAAGTAATGATACAATGCTATTAACTCGCAAAATAAAAAGAAAGATGAAATCTGCGTAAATGTCATGTACTTAGAAAATCGAAGCATACACGAGTCCGGCATCGACTATATAATATTTGATTGGAAACACTATGACAAGAATCATGACAGACATCACAGCGACCACCCCCAATATCAATAATCGATCCCATGTGTTTATACATCTGACCAGAGATTAGCCACACTTTTCGTAAAGGGAATATTATTCACCCATGCACGAGCCGGAACTGACCCGAGGAACTAATCTGAGGCCAGACGTCGGTGGTGTCACCCCTAATGTCGAGACCGGATTTTTTTTCCAAATCCTATATTGAGGCGTAGCTTGGGATTTTTCAGGATGGGGCTGACTGAGGGGTGGATCTGGAGTTGTGAGGAAAGCTGACTTTTTCGGTATTTTTTTTTCTCGTTTATTTAGTTTTCTTCTTGTTTTGACTGACACTTTACTATTACTATACACACTTTCCCAGGTACAATCATACATTCAAATCAGTGTTAACTCCCCAGTTCTTGGTGACCATTGTTGCTATCGTGATCCTTAAATAATTTATGTATACAATCCTTATGAATACAGATAACAGCAAGACAATTTCAATCAATTAAGTAACGTTATGTTGTCTAGTATTCCAGATTATTATATCATATGATCATAACCTGATGATGTATATCGAGATTGGAAACGTTAATTAGAATGTAGAACATCTAGCTCATTACAAATTATTCGCTTATGACATTGATAACATTTCACCGACGTTCACATCGCATTTCACGATTAGAGAGGTCCAACTGTATTGTTTTATTGTAAGGTTTAAGAATATATGATGATTATTGGACGAGATAACATACCTTTTGGTGGAGATCATGATGTAAGCAGTATCAGCGTGTGATTTATATGTGGTTTCAATTTATATATCTAGATATTCTGTTCCTGGACCATAGATATCACTAGATGGTCAATAAAACCTGATATTTTGTGAGCGGATCTACTAATTATACTGTGTCAATCGGAAATAACTTTTTGTCTGAAAAACAAACAAACGAGTCTCTTTGTTTCATACTTTTTCCCTCGTCTTCGATTAAAATTTAATCTACGTTTTTAGGAAACATTTCATAAAGACTGATTAATGCAGAACCAACATTGTACTTATATGTTCCTTTTGAAAATGAAACTATCCACCCACGAATTGCAGCAGTCTTAATTTCCATCACAGTGTGAGGGTGCTTATGCAGTATGGATGTAGGGTAGATATAGGTATCGTTTGCTTTTATAATTATATTGTCCGAAGCAAGAGTTGCCAGATTGGGACGCAAGACACAGATCATCAGCATATTATTATAGAAACCTCCGGATGTTCTCGAACTCAGGTCGTTGCTATAAACGTTGAAAAGGATAGGTGCAAGTACCGATCCTTGAGCTTTTTAAAAATACCATTTTTATGTAGCGCAATATACACAAAACGTGCTCAGAGCACTTTACAAGAGGTCCCTTGCAAACAGCAACTCTTAACATGTAAGATGGGGCATGACGCCTGTTAGGCGATAATACAATTTTTCGGACAGAGACAACGCTGTTAACGGCCAGGTAATCATTTTACACATGAGTACGGTGAGAGAATGTGAGTAATGAGTCTTTTCCAAGAACTCAACTATGCGAGGCTCGAATCCAGGACTTTCCGATCCGAAAGTGAGTGCCATAACAGAAGACCACATACCACATAAGGAGTGAGTCCGTTCTTTTGCGGTCTCCATCTGCTTTTCTTCCCATCCATTTCCACACAAAAAACAATGGTTTGACTTAAGGGATTTTATTATTGCAACTACTTTTGTGTTACGAGTTACCCTTGCAACTTTAGGAGCAGTTTCCTGTGATTTACTCTGTCATTCTCGTAGCCATCTTCAATGCATTGTGTCAAGTTCAGGAGTTGGTCACAGCATGATCTTCCAAGGCAGAAACCAACTTGGTTAGTTGACAGTTGTTCTTTTACTATTTGGGAAATTACATTGAAGATGGCTACGAAAGGTATCTGATGTCAACACACGCGACTTAGACCCAGTAATTCGCATGATAATTTCGACAATATTTTACAAATGGAAAAAGTGGTCTTGTATGTCTTGTTTATTATTGTATTCTGATTCCTGGACTGACTTCTACATCGCCTTTTGCCTTAATCTTCTCATATGCTTGTTAGCTTGATCTACTTTCTAAACAGTTCCATCTTCTTCCTTTTACTGGCAGCAAAATGACCTAAAAGTGTCAAAAGCGTCGTAAAATTCTTGAAAACGAACGAAAGAATAAATAAACAAAAGGATTGGATATATTCTCTTTTATATTCGAGCACTGAAATGGACCTAATGTGTTGCAAGCACTTTAAAATCCCTTTTTAAAAAAAATCAATTACTCCATAATGACGTTATAAGAACAACTCTAATTAAAATGTCAAAATAAATACCAATCGGAATACAGGATGTGGCGTATCTGGTTTTTAAAACTTTCCCGTTAGTCTATCCCAAATCTATAGGTAAATGTTGCTGCTCGAAGCTCGAAGAAAGAAATAACAATGTGAAATTGAATGTAAGCTTCAATTTAATTACGAAAACAGATAGAATGGACGTTTCGGATTTCCCCCTTATCAACAAACAGGATGAATGAAACACTACAGATGAATGAGATGATGTGGTAGTGGCGTTGTTTTTCTGTTTTCGTAATTAAATTGAAGCTTACATTCAATTTCACATTGTTATTTATCCCAAAACTAGACCATTAAAGGACGCGAAACGAAACTCTTCCCATAGTAAAGGAATCAATAGAAGATTACTGACTATTTTAAGGTCAATGGTCAGCTCTGATGTAATAATACTAAATTATACCCATCCACAATTTAGAACATTTGAAAATGGTAATTGATAATTCACGCCATTGCCAGTTATATCGACCTAGAGATCCTTGATAGTGACATCAGACTACTAAAAGAAGAAGGTGGGTGCGACCATCAGACAATAGTTGTAATCAAGACGGACAACACCGCTCTTTCCAATAAAATAATGTCGAAATTGTCACGAGAAGAGCAATACCCATCTCATACGGATTACTGGGTCCAAGTTGCTGGTGTTTACCTTAGTGACCTCTTTATTCTCTATTAAAATACTTGGAGGTCTTCGCAATTGTTTGTTGTATGCTATGATATAAGTAGCACAATATTTAATTCCATTAAATAATTGACGGGGATTTCCGTATTTAAACGGGGAAGTGCGATATTTATTCAATATCTAACGTCTAAATCGTCAACAAGAGCTTAAAATATTTTAACTTCTGTTCTAAGAACTCAATTTCAATACTAGTAATAGAAAAACTGGCAAAATAATTTTTTTTTTTAAATTGAGCTTTTATATAGCGCAACTTCCACTAAACGTGCTCAAAGCGCTTTACAAGGGGTCCCTGGTCAACAGCAACATTTAACATGTAGGGCGGGACATGACGCCTGTTAGGCGATATTACTTTTTTTCAGATAGAGACAACGCTGTTAATGGCCAGGTACTCATTTTGCACCTGAGTCCGGTGAGAGAATGTGAGTAAAGAGCCTTCTCCAAGGACTCAACTATGCGCCGAGCGAGGCTCGAACCCAGGACCTTCCGATCCGAAAGCGAGTGTCATACCACTAGACCACGTAGCCGAACAAACCAACGAAAACATTTTCCTTTACAATTGTATTACTTGTATTAAACATCCTTTAGTTGCATTCGGTTATGATCAGACCTGTAAAAATGATGTGCACAATGGCATTTGTCTTTATATCAATCAGATTGGAAGAGAAGTTTTATCTTTAAACCCTAAGTTGACTAGTTGACCTTTCATCAATCACTGATCACATTAAAGCGCGTTCCAATAAGTACTGATCAATCTGCCGACAACACCCTACATCTCAAGTCTCAGCCTCGCACTCTCAGACACAATAGTCATCACCTTCAGAGTACCAATTAATTCGATTAGTACTAATCAAGCTTCGAAAGGATGACATGGCATGGAGGGGAAGACGTTAAATTACAAGCTCCATCTAGGCGGTCTTTATTGTTGTGGTTATGAATTCTATTGTCACTGTCCAGCTTCTTGATATGAAGTGAGTAGAAAAGTGCCAGAAGACAATAGAGAATAAAATTTATTTTTTTTTCCGCGGCGGTGGTGGGGTTTGAACCTGCGACCTTATTGGTACGACAACTCCGCCTGGCAGGTGAGAGCGTGGCTCTACCGTGTGAGCTATCCACGAACACAAAAATATTCGTTTCAAACCCAAAGTCATTTCTAGATCCCTCTCTCACCCACTTCTTGAGATCGCCGATTCGTTCACCACCATCGCGAAGTAATTTTGACCAGCAGTTAAGCTTAATAGCCAATATTCTCATCACAAACATATAACATAGAAACGATTGAGACATTGAGTATGCTCCGGTGTATGGGGTGAATTTTTAATTCAGAAAAGTGAGTGGAGCAGGCACTTATGTTGGTAACAACAAGATATGAAGTGAGTAGAAAAGTGCCAGAAGACAATAGAGAATAAAATTTTTTTTTTTTCGCGGCGGTGGTGGGGTTTGAACCTGCGACCTTATTGGTACGACAACTATCCACGAACACAAAAATATTCGTTTCAAACCCAAAGTCATTTCTAGATCCCTCTCTCACCCACTTCTTGAGATCGCCGATTCGTTCACCACCATCGCGAAGTAATTTTGACCAGCAGTTAAGCTTAATAGCCAATATTCTCATCACAAACATATAACATAGAAACGATTGAGACATTGAGTATGCTCCGGTGTATGGGGTGAATTTTTAATTCAGAAAAGTGAGTGGAGCAGGCACTTATGTTGGTAACAACAAGATATGAAGTGAGTAGAAAAGTGCCAGAAGACAATAGAGAATAAATGTTTTTTTTTTCGCGGCGGTGGTGGGGTTTGAACCTGCGACCTTATTGGTACGACAACTATCCACGAACACAAAAATATTCGTTTCAAATCCAAAGTCATTTCTAGATCCCTCTCTCACCCACTTCTTGAGATCGCCGATTCGTTCACCACCATCGCGAAGTAATTTTGACCAGCAGTTAAGCTTAATAGCCAATTCTCATCACAAACATATAACATAGAAACGATTGAGACATTGAGTATGCTCCGGTGTATGGGGTGAATTTTTAATTCAGAAAAGTGAGTGGAGCAGGCACTTATGTTGGTAACAACAAGATATGAAGTGAGTAGAAAAGTGCCAGAAGACAATAGAGAATAAAATTTTTTTTTTTTTTCGCGGCGGTGGTGGGGTTTGAAC
>NW_027626517.1:0-6003 GCF_034508935.2 Berghia stephanieae
AAAAATTTTGTTCAAAATTTTGGGTTTTAGTAAAAATTTTTTTTTGAGATTTGTTTTTTTAAAGGGGGTAAAAACCCCCCGGATTTCTTGTTAAAAAAATAAAAAATAAAAACAAAAAAAATTTTTACACGGGGGGGAAATTACCTTAAAAATAAATTTTTTTTTTTGTGTTTAAAAAAAGGGGGGGAAAGGGGGAAAAGGGGGGAAAAAAAGGGGAAAAAGGGGAAAAAAAAAAAAAAAGGGGGGGAGGGAAATTTGAAAAAGAAAATGGGGAAAAAAATTTTTTAAATTTATAAAAGAAAACACAAAAAAAAAACAAAAAAAAAAAAAAAAAAAAAAAAAAAAAAAAAAAAAAAAACCAAAAAAAACAAAAAAAAAAAAAAAGAAAACCCCCCCCCCCCAAAAAAAATTTTTACCCAAAACTTTTTTGGGGCACCCTTTATTTACAAATTTTAAAAAAAATTTTAAAAAAAAAAAGAAAACAAAAAAAACCCAAAAAGGAAAAAAAATGGAAAAGGGGGGAAAAAAAAAAGTTTTTTTAAAAGGGGTTTTTTTTTTTTAAAAATTTAAATTCTAAATTTTTCGGGAAAAAAAAACCCAAAATTTTTAAAAATTTAAGGGCTAAAAATTGTTCACCATTTACAGGACCTTTTTTAAAATTAATGGATCAAGGAATTTGGGGGCCACCCCGAAGTTGGGGAAAAAAAAAAATTTTGGTTTGGTATATATTTTTAAATTTTTTTTTTTATTTTTTGGGTTGGTTGGGGGTTTTCCAAAAAAAGTTAATTTCCCCTTTGAAAAAATTAATTTTAAAATTGGTTTTTGGAAAAAGGTGGGGGAAAAAGGATTGAAAATGGAAGGGCCGGGCTTTTTAAAAGGTGGGTTTTAAGGGGCCCGGAAAAGGTTTCTGTGGTGTTTTAAAAACCCCAAAAAATAAATTGAAATGATTTAAATTAAAAATAAATTAATTAAAAAAAAACCCTAAACGGAAAAATCTTACACTAATTTTAAAATTAAAAAAAAAATTTTAAAAAGGGAAATTTTATAAAAAAATTTTTTCCTAGGTGTAAAGAACTCAAGGGTTAAAAAATTGGGTTTTATCAAAATTTTTTTTTAATTTTTTTTAAATCCAAAAAAATTTAAACGTTTTGTAATCCTTGTTATTTAAAAAAAAACCAAACCCCCAGGGAAAAACCCCGAAAAAAACCTACAAAAACCCCCCCTTTTAATTTTCCTTAATAAACACAAACCCCAAAAAAACCCCAAAAAAGATCCCCCCCTTTTTCCCCCCTTTTCCCCCCTTAAGTCAAAACGCCCAAACCCCCCCCGAAAAAAACGGTTTGGTTTTATACCAAAGTTTTTTTGATTTTTAAAAAATTAACTTGTTTTTGGTTTAAAATTTTTTTTTGTTTGTTTATGGGGGTGTTTATTTGGGGTTTTTTTTGGGGTTTTTTGGGGGGGAAAATTTTTTTTTTTTTTTGGGTTTTTGAATGTTTTTGGGTTTTTGTGTTTTTTTTTTTTTTTTTTTTTTTTTATTTTTCTTTTTTTTTTTTTTGGGCTTTCAAAAAAATTTTTTTTAAAAAATTTTTTCATATAAAAAGCTATTATTATTTGGTTTTTTTTCCCCCAAGCATACCTTTTTTTTCCTTTGGGGGTTAACCCAAAAAAAAATTTTTTTTTAATTTGGGGGAATCAATTCTTCAAAATTTTTTTTTAAACCACTCATTAAAAAAATTGGCAGGGGGCAAACCCAAAAACCAAAAAAACACAAACATCCCTTTTTCCCCCAATTTAAAAAAAATTCAAACCTTAAAGAGCAAAAAAATTTTTAAAAAATTTTTTTTAAAAAAAAAAAAAAAAAAAAAAAAAAAAAAAGTTTTCTTTTAAAAAAAAAAAAAAAAAAAATTGGAGAGAGAGAGAGAGGGGGGGAGAGAGAGAGAGAGGAGAGAGAGAGGGAAAAAGAGGAGGGAAGAGAGAGAAAGAAAGAGAGAGAAAGAGAGGAGGGGAGGAAGGAGAGGAGGAACGAGGGGAGAAAGAAAGGGAAAGAGAGTGTGAAATGTGTGTGTGGTGTGTGTGGGGTGTGTGTTGTGGGGAAGAGAGAGAGGAGGGGGTTAAGTAAGTGGGGAATAGAATTGATGGCAAAAAAATCCCAATAAATCCAATTTATAATTGTTCTTCTGTCCTTGGGGGGGGGGAAATAAAATATAGGGTTTAAAAATTTGGGCCTGCTTTGTCAAACTTTAATCGCAAAAAAATTTCTTATCATATTAAAAAAAATTAGGAAAACAAAATAATATTTAAAAAAAACGACACATAGACAAAAACAATCGAAAATTTCAAAAAAAACTTTAAAAAATTTAAAAGTGAGAGAATGCGTAAGAAAAAGGGGTTTTCAAAGAACTAAATATGCCCCAAAGGGGGCTCGAACCAGGCCCTTTTGGGATCCGAAAGCGGGGTGTCATAAAACAAGCCCAACATACCCGAAATTTAATTGCGTAGTTTTTCGGGGTTTGGGCCCCATGGAGCCAGGGGAAACCCCTGGTTTTCTATGAGTGGAGGGGGAAAATAGCGATTTCTTGCTACCTTCTGATGGGGAGCTAGTCTATCGAAAAATCCCTTTGGGCCAGATTTTCCCCGCCCCAGTTTTAAAAGTTGGATGGAGAGAGGGGTGGGAAAAAAAAAATCTCGATTTCCCTCGGGTTGGATCCGGCCCCTTTTCCGTGAAGTGAGTGCTTACCAATGACCGTTGGAAACCCCCTTAAATAAATAAACCCAACCAAATTCCCTATTTTCACTAGATATGCACCGGGGGAGGCATTAAAAAAAACGAAAACCAAATTTTTAGGTTTGCTTTTTAAAATACAAGACTAAATTTTTTTAAATTTTTGAACATTTTAATTTTACCAGAAAAAATTGGGCCCCCGGGGTTAAAATTGAAAAAAACGATTTTTAAAAGTTTTGTTTCCCGCCTTTTGGTAAAACCCGGTAAAATATAAGTCAAATTCGAGTGAGGAAAAATTTGCAAAAAAAAAAGGAAAGTTGATATTTCGTACCCAAAACCGGGCCCAAACAATCAAACGGCCCAACCATTCATTGACAGGATGTTAAACGTGACAAAACACTTTTTTAAAAAAAAATTTTGCCCGGGAGAGCTATGATTTAAAAAATACCCGTCGATATAGATGAGCCCGATTTGTCAAAATTTTTTAAACCCTTTTTGGAAGTTCTTTAAATTTTTTGTTTTATTTTAGACCCATCTGGGGTTTTAAATGAGGGTACTTATTTGAACTAAAATTTTTCTGGCCAATTGTAAAAAAAGCAAATTTCCCGAGTGGGGAGCCGGGAGGAATGGAACTTTTTCACGGGCCCCGCCCCGGGGGTTTTAAGGGGGGGGGGGGGGGGGGGGGGGGGGGGCCCCCCCCGGGGGGGGGGGACAGCCTTTTTGTTTTTCCTTTTGGGCCTGTGTTGAGATTTTGGCTGGTGTTTGGGCCCGATTATTTTTTATACCCGATAGTTTTTCGTATTGCATGTAGGGGAAACGATTAAGGGGGAAAGAAAAAGGGGTTAAAGGGGCATATTATTATTATTTTTTTATTTTTTTTTCATCATCCAGAATTGCAAAAAAACATACAGTTTGGAAAAACATCGGGAATTTTAAAAATTTGACATCGCTTAAGGCGAAAAAAAAAAAATTTTTTAAAAATCGTAAAAATGTTTAACTTTCCCCTTCCCCAACCAGCAAAATTGTGACATTTGTTACGAAACAGCAACCTTTTTTTTTCATTCTGGGTTTCTTTTAACCATCACAAAATTTAAAGGAAAATTTTCTTCCGGATTAGGGAAAATTTTCTTTTCCCCGAGCTTGTTTTGCTAAAAAAAATTTGGGATAGCAAGAACTAACTTATTTTATGTTTGATTTGAAAAGTGTTTTTTTATGTGGAAGGTTTCAAGGGTTTTGGGGGAAAAAAATTTAAAAATGGCCCGTAAGAGCAGTTAATTTGCCTTGGCCCAGGGATTGTTAAAAAAACTCATTGGGGTGTCGTGGAAAAAATTTGGTTTTAATCCCCGCTGGAAAGCCTTCGTTTTAAAAGTTTCCCTTTCAGCTCCTTAAAAAACCCCAAAACAAGCTCTTGTTTTTAAAAAAACAAACCCCCAAAAATTTTTTAATTGTCCCTTGAAAAGGGAATTTTAAAAAGGAAAAGTCCTCTGCCTTTTTCGGTGTTGGGTCTTTTCAAAGAACCGTAGACTTTTTTTTTTAAATTTTAAAAAATTCCCCTTTAAACCCGAGGATTCCCCAACCCTTTAAAGGGCCCCCTTTTTTGTTTTGGGGGAAAAACAAGCGATGGTGGGGCGGCAAGGTTGCGAGTTTGGGGTAGTTAAAAAATTTAAGGTTAAAAGGTTAAACGAATTAAACCCCTTTTTTTCCTTATAGAGAAATTTTAAAGAGGGTGTCAGAAAAAAGATGGAATCCCATACGGAAGGGGGCACCCAAACCCCCCCTTTCCTGTCGAATCCGTGACTTTAAGTGCGGTAGAGTACAGGTCAATGTACCTTTTTCCCGAAAATTTTAAACAGATAAATCCCCCCTTCTCCCCTTTTTCAGCTCCTTCAGCACTACTACCATACTACTACACTACTAAAACCTTTTATCTACTAAATATACTACTATACTACTACTCCTACTACTACTAATTTTACAATAACCTTTAAAACTAAAATTTAAAATACCCAAAAAATAACTTTTTAATTACAAAACAAACAAACAATACAAAAAAAAAACAAAAAACAAACCCGAACTAATACTAGTACTAATACCATACTACCCCACTACTAAACCTTTGGTGGGGAAGCAATCATCAAATAAAAAAAGAAAAAGAAAACCAAACATATTACTCATCCAACGAATTTGGGCATAAAATATTAAACAGTAATAACATTTTTGTCATGCGACGTTCCATTCTTCGTTTCTTTGGGAAAATTGCAATTTAGTAACTCAACTAACCTATATAACTTTCATTGTGTTTTGTGTCCCTAAACCGTTTTTTATTTTTTAACTCTTCCCGCTCAAAGGATTTTAACAACTTTACAATTGATTAGTAAGGACTTGTTATACAAAATATTACCTTCCGTGCAATGTGAACTAACCTTCCATCCAATTTATTACATATTTTCTATTACATATGAATTAATATTACCTTTTTGTCACGAAACAAAAAAACATTTACGGGGTTTTTGGAAAAATTTAAGTATGTCGACACTTCATAATCATAAGTTTTATCTGGCAACCATTATATTTTGTAAAACCCTCATGAATGGGGGAAAAGGAGGAAGGGGGGGGGAGGGGAAAGAAGGGGAGAGAGAGGGAAAAAAAAAAAAAGAGAGAGGGGGGAGAGAAAAAGAGAGAGGAGAGAAAAAGAGGGGGAAAAGAAAAAGAGGGGAAGGAGAGAGGAGAGAGAGGGGGGGGGGGAGAGATTTTTTTTTTTAGCGGTCACTCCATTTTCTACTGTTAAAAAAAAGCTTTTAATTTCCCAAAAAAAAATTACCCAATTTTTCTCAGTTTCTAAAAACGACTAACGTATTTCAGATTAGAATTTCAAATTATTAAAACTATAAAATGTCGATTCCCAATCCCCAAAGCCCAAAAAGTGAACCATAAAAAACCTAAAAAAAAAAAGTGCAAGCAAAGTAATGTAAAACTAATAGTTATGCAATTATGTGACTTAAGTTGACTAACGGTTTTGCTTGGCTGACCCCCTTACAAAAATCAACCTTAAAAACCTTAAAAAAAAGAAATATAATATCATTTTAGAAGGCGGAGTAGGGGTTGTTGTTATGGACGTTGTAGAGACAGATACATTGCAAACAGATGGATAAATGAAAATGATACAAGCTGCTTCACCCGTGGGCTGTGAAAAGTAACAAACAAAAAAAAATACAACAAATTTAAAAAAAAAAGAAAATTCAAACAAGGGTTGGTTAAGGGTTTTTGATCCCGGAAAAAAT
>NW_027626519.1:0-6000 GCF_034508935.2 Berghia stephanieae
ATTTGACTGTTTCCCTCCCAGCGTGGACTCCGGTCAGGGTCGGGACAAAACCGAGCAATCCCACACCAAGACAAAGACAGAAAGCAAGTTGGAAAACAGATATAAGGGGATAGAAGATACGGTAAGTACCTCCCTGCCCACTGTGGAGGTAGGGAACCCCACCCAGGAAGATGTTTGTTTGTTTTTGTTTTTAAGGGTTTTACGGCGCTTGCAACACATTAAGGTCATATTAGCGCCAGTAAAAAGGAAGAAAATGGGATAGTAAAAAGATTTAGAATTATAATTAAAGCACCCAAGAAAAGGTAAGACAAAGGGGAATTGGTTCAAATAGGAAACGGATGTAGGTTCCAAGAGCACACTATCAAAGTACTTAGTTTGAGATCACCTAAAAGTCTCATCCAGACACAAGCGCAGGCTCCCCACTAAGAGGAATACACTCAAATGTTCACAAATCGTATATAATACGTAAACAAAACATAATAGTGCACAACAGAGAGATGATTTACAAGGAAAAAAATATCTCCCAAAACTAACTGTACATTTGACTGTTTCCCTCCCAGCTAGGGTATCCGGCAAGGGCCCGGATAAAACCAAGTAATCTCATTCCAAGACAAAAAGAGAAAGCAAGTTGGAAAACAGATATAGAGGGATAGAAAACACAGTATGTACCTCCCTGCCCACTATGGAGGTCAGGAACCCCACCCAGCATTCAGGAAGACAGCATGTACCTCTCCCTGCCCACTATGGGAGGTAGGAACCCCACCCAGTTGACAGGCTTTGAAAGAGTCAGCAAGACTCGGTCTCAAAGGACCAGAATGGTAGTCGCTGAGTGGATCGCGCTAGGAAAATAAAACAAACCTGATAAATGTAAAAACACGAGGTTTTGTTCAATAATTGTTTTTTTTAAATTTCATTTTCATCATACCTTGTATTTAATAACAATAAATGGTTAAAAATAGTCATATAATAATCATCATTTTGTATCAGTTTAATGTCATCACAATACACGATTTCCAGCAAAAATGCAGGACTTGTATTTCGAAATACAGATTTCATTGCTCGAAAATATCTATTGCGAAGATATGCCAGTTGGAAAGTGTAGAAGTCTTCTGCTGTTATTTTGAAAAATAATATCAGACTCGATTTCGTGCTTGTTAATCTCAACTTTATTTTTCATTGATTATTCCCTTTTTATCACTATATCATCGCATTAAAAATAACGTTCATTTATACAGAGCAATATCCACTAAACGAGCTCAAAGCGCTTTACATTGTCCTGTCATGTCATCACATGGTCCTGTCCATATCACATGGTCCTGTCCCTTTCACGTTGTCATATCATCACATTGTCATTATATATTGGTAAAATATAAATGCACAACTTGGATAAAAATGTACAACATGGATAATAATGCACAACATGGATAAAAATGCAAAACATGGATAAAAATGCACTTCATAGATAAAAATGCACTTCATAGATAAAAATGCACAACATAGATAAAAATGCACAACATGGATAAAAATGAACATTATTAAAATATTTAATTCTTCTATACAGTTTCACTGAGTTTAAAAAAATCATATTTTCCTCTTTAAAATGTATTCATTCATCCTTTTGTTTTATTTTCTATTTATAAAACATTTCACCGCTTATATTCCAATGATTTGTTTATTTTAATCCCATCTCCATTTTCTTGTTTGGAATATCCAGGGTTTTTTTTCAAATCTTGACTTACTTGCACAAATTCGGTCTGATAGCCAGACAATTATGGGCTTGTTATAAACGTGTAATGGACAATATTTTGCGTTGTTTTGAGAGTTATTTCCGTAACAAAAATGAACCACAATCAAATTTGGGTTATCAGACATATTTATTTCAATGATTTTCTTTTTTATCTTTAAAATTGCGTTACATACAAATATGCACACAATACTCGTATCAAAACTAGATTCATCTATTTACTAAAATAACCAATATAAGCTCTAAAAAATGTAAGATTATGTTATTGATTCAAGGACATCTTTAATCGTCATTTTGTTTGTTCCCTGTCATTTATGGAAATGACAAGTATTTTTATAACCGAAAAGACAATGCCATTTATATGCCATATATTAGTGGTGTTAGTAGCTACAATATTAGTGGTGTTAGTAGCTACAATATTAGTGGTGTTAGTAGCTACAATATTAGTGGTGTTAGTAGCTACAATATTAGTGGTGTTAGTAGCTACAATATTAGTGGTGTTAGTAGCTACAATATTAGGTGTTAGTAGCTACAATATTAGTGGTGTTAGTAGCTACAATATTAGTGGTGTTAATAGCAATATTAGTGGCAGTATTGTGAGCAGTGTCGGTAGCAGTGTTGTTAGCAATGTTGGTATCGGTATTGGTAGCAGCAGCATTGTTAATGTACAACGCCGATAAAAATGCACAACATTATCAAAATATTTAATTTTTCTATACAGTTTCATTGAGTTTTAAAAAATCATATTTTCCTCTTTAAAATGTATTCATTCATCCTTTTCTGTTTTATTTTCTATTTATAAAACATTTCACAGATTATATTCCAACGATTTGTTTATTTTATTTCAATCTCCATTTCTTATTTGTTTGAAATATCCACGTTTTTTTTTCAAATCTCAACTTACTTGCACAAATTCGGTCTGTTAGACAAGTATGGGCTAGTTATAAACTTGTAATGGACAATATTTTGCGTTGCTTTGAGAGTTATTTCCGTTACAAAAATGAACCATAATCAAATTTGGGTTATCAGACAAATAAGTGCACGTCGATCTCAATCTTTATTTCAATGATTATCTTTTTTATCTTTAAAATTGAGTTACATACAGATATGCACTCACTACTCGTATACAAAACTAGATGCATCTATTTACTAAAATAACCAATATAAGCTCTATAAAATGTAAGATTATGTTATTAATTCAAGGACATCTTTAATCGTCATTTTGTCTGTTCCCTGTCATTTATGGAAATGACAAGTATTTTTATAACCGAAAAGACAATGCCATTTATATGCCATATATTAGTGGTGTTAGTAGCTATAATATTAGTGGTGTTAGTAGCTATAATATTAGTGGTGTTAGTAGCTACAATATTAGTGGTGTTAGTAGCTACAATATTAGTGGTGTTAGTAGCTACAATATTAGTGGTGTTAGTAGCTACAATATTAGTGGTGTTAGTAGCTACAATATTAGTGGTGTTAGTAGCTACAATATTAGTGGTGTTAGTAGCTACAATATTAGTGGTGTTAGTAGCTACAATATTAGTGGTGTTAGTAGCTACAATATTAGTGGTGTTTGTAGCTACAATATTAGTGGTGTTTGTAGCTACAATATTAGTGGTGTTTGTAGCTACAATATTAGTGGTGTTTGTAGCTACAATATTAGTGGTGTTTGTAGCTACAATATTAGTGGTGTTAGTAGCTACAATATTAGTGGTGTTAGTAGCTACAATATTAGTGGTGTTAGTAGCTACAATATTAGTGGTGTTAGTAGCTACAATATAAGTGGTGTTAGTGGCAGTATTGTGAGCAGTGTCGGTAGCAGTGTTGTTAGCAATATTGGTATCAGTATTGGTAGCAGCAGCATTTGCTTAGATAATCATGAAATGACATGAATTGTTTATTTTAATCCCATCTCCATTTTCTTATTTGTTTGGAATATCCAGGGTTTTTTTTCAAATCTTGACTTACTTGCACAAATTCGGTCTGATAGCCAAACAATTAGTTATTTGCGTTACAAAAATGAACCACAATCAAATTTGGGTTATCAGACAAATAAGTGCTAGTCGATCTCAATCTTTATTTCAATGATTATCTTTATTATATTTAAAATTGCGTTACATACAAATATGCTCACACTACTCGTATCAAAACTAGATGCATCTATTTACTAAAATAACCAATATAAGCTCTATAAAATGTAAGATTACGTTATTGATTCAAAGTTATCTTTAAAGGTCACTTCATCTTTCTAACATCTTTTATAGAAATGTCAAGAATATTCAAAACCGAAAAGACTTTACATTCTTTTAAAAAATAATTTTTACAACTCTATAAACCTCCCTGAAAACAACTTGTATAATGTCATTAGAAAGGATTATGATGAAGTTGATGTTGAAATGGTGATATAAATTTTCATTCCATTTCTTTCATTTAACCAATGTTTATAAGTTGAAAGGGGATAAGAATAAGCAATATAGAATATTGTTTGAGCATAATGGCTACTGCTATTTTTAATTGAATTTCTTTTTCGTTTGTTCAAATTTGACAATTCATATTGTTAATGAATACCCTTTATTTTCAACATTTTAAACTCTTTAAAAAATTGGGACTATATAAACCGTGTCATCGCCCCATTTACTTTATCATGATATGACGTATAGACGGCATCCTGAGGGGAAGAAGATTGATAAATGTTTCAAAAATCCCAATCTTTTTTAAAAAATTCAAATGAAAGCACATCAATCTCAGCATTATTTTGCTATAAAAACATACTAGATTTGTATATACAATTAAAAGCATTTAGACGGCGCTAAAATGATCATTGCAAGGTGTAATTATTTTGAGGTCTAATAACCCACATTGTTACGGGCTCATTGTAGGTTTGGAAATATTTCCAATAAAACTACAAAAATGTTTTCATTACAATGTTAAACAAGCCCTGTTCGGTTATCAGACCTATGTTCACCTGGGACATCGTGAAAATATTCCTTTTTGATTTATTTCCATTTCTATTTCACATAATTTTATTTCAGATTAAAGAAACTAAAAACTCGTTTTAATTGAAATTGATATCAATTTAGAAAAATACATTTTAAAAACGTTTTAAACCTTTAACAATCGATCTCGCATTAAAATTCGCACTATGGAATAGTTTGAACAGTGGCTGCTGTTATTTCAAAATTAAGAAAATTTGGGTTGATTGTTTTCAATAGTTTTGGATATCCATATTTCTTAACATTTCATACGCTTAAGTTTCACGTAACACTTTTCCTTTTTCATTTTCTTTCGGGTGTAAGGTTTGTGTTACGAAACCTCATAACCATTTGGGAATCTATATACCTACAAAAAAATTATACTTAAACAGGAGTGTTGTGACTCCGTGAATCTCAACTTTATTTTAAGTGAATTTTGGAATGTGTCGATTTAAGCCGGACGTCTGTAATTATAAAATGGACTCGTGTTTGGAGATGTTCCCGTTTAGACTTCATTGCAAACATCAAAACAACTCAAAATCCTTTTAAATTGCTGGGAACCAATGACAATTCAAAAATGCAATGAGCAGCAATCGTGGAGTACAGATTTGAATGAAATTTTAGTTATATTTGTTTTCATGACCGACTCGACTCAGAACCAAAACTATACCTGTAAAAATAGGCAATAATGCCGTAATACATGAGGACCGTTTAGATTATGACAATATCATCCGACCTACATTTACACCATGACCAACACCATACGTTAATGGCATATTTTGACCAAGGTATTGATCAGCCTAACTCTTACATCGGAAAATTACAATATATAGAAAACACCTGACAAAGTTATATTTAGAACTAGTTGTCAGATAAAGCAACAAAAAGGAGTTTACACTTTGACGGCCTCATATATAGATCAAGGCCTTTACAGACTTTAGGGAGGTGTTGTCTACATAAATGGATTCCAGAGACAAACTATCAGTATATTTGCTTTAAAAATAACCAAAAGTCGCGTCCAGACACTAGCTCCGGATTCCACGACGAGAAATAAACTCAAATGTATAAAAATATTGCCTTGAAAACAAAAACTACAGTAGTCCACAATGGATAGATGAGGAGGAAATAAAACTTTTAACTAACTATACTTAACTTTATCGAAGGGGGGGGGGGGGGGGATCATACCACAAGGCCACAGCGCCGCATGATTTGAAGGACAAATTAAGCAACCTAATTTTAGACAGAAACAACCTGGAAAACAAAAACGGGGGATAGACACAGCAA